>NC_069684.1:64217582-64517641 GCF_023699985.2 Odocoileus virginianus
CATTGCAGTGTTATTTACAATAGCTAGAACATGGAAGCAACTTAGATGCCCATCGACAGATGAATGGATAAAGAAACTGTGGTACATATACACAATGGACTATTACTCAGCCATAAAAAGGAACACATTTGAGTCAGTTCTGATGGGGTGGATGAACCTAGAACCTATTATACAGAGTGAAGTGAATCAGAAAGAGAAAGATAAATATTCTGTTCTAATGAACATATACAGAATCTAGAAAAATGGTGTGAAGAATTTATTTATATGGCAGCAATAGAGAAACAGACATAGAGAACAGACTTACAGACATGGGGAGAGGGGAGGAGAGGGTGAGATGTATGGAAAGAGTAACATGGAAACTTACATTACCATATGTAAAACAGAGAGCCAACAGGAATTTGCTCTATGACTCAAGAAACTCAAACAGGAGCTCTGTATCAATCTAGAGGGTTGAGATGTGGTGGGATATGGAGGGAGGTTCAAAAGAGAGGGCATATATATACATCTATGACTGATTCATGTTGAGGTTTGATAGAAAAAAACAAAATTCTGTAAAGCAATTATCCTTGAATAAAAAGTTAAATTTAAAAAAGTTGTATTATACAATTGATTACATTTTCTTAGAATCTATAACTCATGAGCTGAAATTAATCTGTTAGAGGTCTTTCAGTTCAGTCACTCAGTCGTGTCCAACTCTTTGTGACCCCATGGACTGCAGCATGCCAAGCCTCCCTGTCCATCACCGGCTCCTGGAGTTCACTCAAACTCACGTCCATTGAGTCCATGATGCCATTCAACCATCTCATCTTATGTCATCCCCTTCTCCCACCTTCAATCTTTCCTAGCATCAGAGTCTTTTCCAATGAGTCAGTTCTTTGCATCAGGTGGCCAAAGTATTGGAGTTTCAGCTTCAACATCAGTCCTTCCAATGAATAATCAGGACTGATTTCCTTTAGGATTGATGGATTGGATCTCCTTAGAGTCAAAGGGACTCTCAAGAGTCTTCTTCAACACCACAGTTCAAAAGCATCAATACTTTGGCTCTCAGCTTTCTTTATAGTCCAACTCTCACATCCATACATGACCTCTGGAAAAACCATAGCTTTGACCAGATGGACCTTTGTTGGCTAAGTAATGACTCTGCTTTTTAATATGCTGTCTAGGTTGATCAAAACTTTTCCTCCAAGAAGTAAGTGTCTTTTAATTTCATGGCTGCAATCACCATCTGCAGTGATTTTGGAGCCAAAAAAATTAAAATCAGCCACTGTTTCCACTGTTTCTGCATCTATTTGCCATGAAGTGATGGGACCAGTTGCCCTGATCTTAGTTTTCTAAATGTTGAGCTTTAAGCCAACTTTTTCACTCTCCTCTTTCACTTCCATCAAGAGGCTCTTTAGTTCCTCTTCACTTTCTGCCATAAGGGCGGTGTCATCTGCATATGTGAGGCTATTGATATTTCTCCCGGCAACCTTGATTCCAGCTTGTGCTTCCTCCAGCCCAGCATTTCTCATGATGTACTCTGTATATAAGTTAAGAAAGCAGGGTGACAATATACAGCCTTGACGTACTCCTTTTCCTATTTGGAACCAGTCTGTCGTTCCATGTCCAGTTCTAACTGCTGCTTCCTGACTTGCATACAGATTTCTCAATAGGCAGGTCAGGTGGTCTGGTATTCCCATCTCTTTCAGGATTTTCCACATTTTATTGTGATCCACACAGTCAAAGGCTTTGGCATAGTCAATAAAGCAGAAATAGATGTTTTTCTGGAACTCTCTTGCTTTTTCGATGATCCAGCAGATGTTGGCAATTTGATCTCTGGTTCCTCTGCCTTTTCTAAAACCAGCTTGAACATCTCGAATTTCGCAGTTCACATATTTCTGAAGCCTGGCTTGGAGAATTCTGGGCATTACTTTACTAGCATGTGAGATAAGTGCAATCGTGCAGTAGTTTGAGCATTCTTTGGCATTGTCTTTCTTTGGGATTGTTATGAAAACTGACCTTTTCCAATTCTGCGGCCACTGCTGAGTTTTCCAAATTTGTTGATATATTGAGTGCAGCACTTTCACAGCATCATCTTTTAGGATTTGAAATAGCTCAATTGGAATTCCATCACCTCCACTAGCTTTGATCATAGTGATACTTCCTAAGGCCAACCTGACTTCACATTCCTGGATGTCTGGGTCTAGGTGAGTGATCACACCATTATGATTATCTGGGTGGTGAAGATCTTTTTTGTACAAATCTTCATGACCGAGATAATCACAATGGTGTCTAGTCCATGGAATTCTCTAGGCCAGGATACTGGAGTGGGTAGCCTTTCCCTTCTCTAGGGGATCTTCCCAACCCAGGTATCAAATCCAGGTCTCCTGCATTGCAGGTGGATTCTTTACCAGCTGAGCCACCAGGCAAGCACTTATATCTGTTAGACTGAACCATATAAGATCATTGATATTTTAACTTGTCCTACAAGGTATCAACATTATATGGTAAATGTTATGTGATAAATCATTGCATGTTTAATTGTTACATTGGACATCTCAAAATATCAAAAATTCACACTCATGCCCAAATTAATAGCTTTCCTTCTCAAAACATTTTATCTTTCAGTGATTCACTTTTAATGAACACTAACCATTATCCATCCAACTATGTGACCAAAAACCTAATTATTCTTCCAAGACCTCTATCTCAACATACAGGTTTAACCCATCAAAAATTCTCACCTATTTTACATCCTGCAACTGTCATTCAAAATTCTCCATTCCTTGAACTATGTATTATCAATATCCTAGGGCAGGTAAACTTCATTTTTTCTAGATTGAAAGCAATAGCCTATTAGCCTAACTGACCTGACCCCAATCTTTCTCCCCATGGAATTCAGAGAAGAGATTTTAAAAATGTGAATATGATCTTTTAACCATCCAACTCCCACTTCCAGCAGGGTACTCTGTATAGCCCACTTTGCCAGTCTCTCATCTGCCTTCTCTATACTGGAGTGCCACTGTGCCTTCCTTCCGTTAACACATTTAAATCTTCCCACCTTTTACAGGATCTTTGCAAATGCTGCTGTCTCTCTTTAGAACATAATCTCCATAACTTCCTCTGTCTTCTTTTCATTGAGTTAGCACCTGTTCATCTGTTAGGTCACATCCTAACTGCCCACCTCGCTTCCTCCAAGTTTACCTCAGGCAGCTTTGCTTACTGCTGTTATGGAACTGTGTCGCTCTCCCTCAGAGTATGTATATAAGAATACACTGAAATAGTCATTCAGTTATGAATTGTTTTTTGTTCATTTCCTTTCTCACTAGGGTTCAAGTGCCATAAAAAAAAAAAAAACTAAACTAATTTTTGGTTCCCCCATAGTGCCCCATGTGCTTAAGAATAAGGTTAGTGGCTGGTACAGAGTAGTTGTTTCATAGTATTTTTTTGAAGGAGGAAATAACCAAAGTAAAAAAATAAGAACAAAGTTGACAGGCTTTTCTGTACTTTAAAGTTCTATCCACAGCTCACTCAGACTTGCTCTAAACAGGTCAATTCATAAAACAGATGACTGATTTATTTTCTAAAATTCCCAGGATATTATAAGATCTAAAGGGCATGAGTATAATTTTCACATACACAAAAATGTACATTTTTTGTTTTGTTTATGCTTTTGCTTTTCCTAACAATTCTTTCTCCAAACTTTAGCTGTAAGAGGCCAAATATGTTTCCCCTGTTAGGTTATAAGTCTTCTATTGCAGTAAATAAGACATTAAATTACTTTCTTTTTTATCACCAATCAATTCAGTTCAGCTCAGTTCAATCACTCAGAGGTGTCTGACTCTTTGTGACCCCATGGACTGCAGCATGCCAGGCCTCCCTGTCCATCACCAACTCCTGGAGTTTACTCAAACTCATGTCCATTGAGTCGGTGATGCCATCCAACCATCTCATCCTCTGCCATCCCCTTCTCCTCCCGCCTTCAATCTTTCCCAGCATCAGGGTCTTTTCAAATGAGTCAGCTCCTCGCATTAGGTGGCCAAAATATTTATCACCAATACATTAAGTTAAATGAAAAGCATAAGCCACATGACACCCATATTCCTATATATGGTATATTTAATATTAAATTTAAATCCTGTTTAATTCCATTGAGATATGATATATTGAGTTGGCCAAAAAGTGCATTCATAACATCTTGTGGAAAAACTCAAATATTTTGGCCAACCTAATCATCTAGAATAAATAACTATGACTATTAATACTGATTTTAATATATTATAATTATCACTGCTACATACATTTATTTGTCCAAATCTTTTGTGACCTCATGAACTGTATCCCACCAGACTCCTCTTGTCCATGGAATTCTCCAGGCAAGAGTACTGGAGTGAGTAGCCACTTCCTTCTCCAGGGTATGTTCCTGATCCAAGGATCAAACCCCGGTCTCCTCCACTGCAAGCAGATTCTTTACCATCTGAGCCACCATGGAAGCCCAACACATACATTTTCATAAGTCTAAATTGTCAATATTTCCAAAGGAGATATAAAAGACTCATATGTTGGTTGTACTGAACCCACCAATGTATAGGAAGCAACTCTCTGAGAGGCAAGTTAAAGCTTTTTATAGCAGAGGGAAGAAAAGCAACCATTACATCACTTACTTCCTTTTCTCACTGAAGGAGGATTGTTCCCCCTGCTGTATTTTCTAGTCCTCTTTATTTCTGGTCCAGTTTCACATGATTTAGGCAGTAAGGCTGGTGCAACTTCCCTAGAGAGATAATTTCCTGCAGTTTAATATGTTTCTTTATTAGGATGCTTTTCCCTGGTGATCAGCCATTGTACATATATTCATTAAATAATTTTACTACATATAGTCATTATCTAAGAGTAAAATGTGCAAAGTTCTAATTCATAATGTATAGGATAAAAAGTAAGAAATTACTATTAGTAGTAAAAGTATTATCATTAGGAAATAATCTAAATGAATGCAATGGGCTTGAGTTTACATTAGTACTCTGTACTGTGTTTTTCCTTCATAAATATTAAACATCATCACTCCAAAAATGACTGAATTTTCTTATAGAGTAAGGTAATGTGAATTAAGTTGAATACCTCAAAGAAGAAGCAAAATGTTAGCAGATACAAATGAGTCAATAACATATGCTAAGGAAAAATCAACTTAATTGAATACAGAGATATAATCCTTCACTTCATTTTATTAAAATAATAGTCCTTTCATGTTTCCTGACTAGTCAGTATTCTTTTGAAGTTTATTTGTTAACTGACTCCCTTGAACAGAACAGAATTAGAATTATGGATTTATGACACGGTGGTTAACCACAATCAAGGTATGACCACAAACCAGCAAGTTTTCCATTTACTGCACTGCATTTAAATATCAATCCAATAGAACATGTGTGAAACACAAATAAGCATCTCTGTTCAGCAGAACATAAAGCTGATTATACAAAATGATTCTGGTCAGTGAAAGAGTAGAGTACTAGGTTAAGAAAGATGTTAGACAGCAGGAATACAAGTGATTTATTATAATGCAAGCACTTTCAGTAATGGGAAGTCTCACTATACAAGTGCTTTAGGGGCACTGCAATGCGATAAAAGCATATTAAGAATGCATATCCAAGCTAATGTAGAACCTCAGAGAAAACAGGATTTTTTTTAAACTGCATAACTTCTAATATAAAGTATATTATGATACATAGTATGTAGCTGTGCCTTTTGTAAATATCTAAATATGCAAAATTGTTGTATTCTCTTAATATAAAAATTCTATTTTATTTACTTTATATTAAGTATCATATTAAGAGACATAATTTCTAAAACATTAGTTAATTTTGCTAAGGCACATGGTATCGATAATTATAATTGCAATAGCTCTTTTTCATGGTTGGAAGGCAGGTTCTGACAGTTTCTTAATCAACTTCGTAAACCTCTGCCACATACTTAGTAAGAAATTATCCTTTGAACTGTTTTATCCTAGGGCTGTGCTCCAAATTATAATTACTTTGATCAAAACTGTCCTTTAATTTGCAGCTGAATAGTAATTTTCATCAGGAGGGCCTATAGATAATACAACAGAAATGTGAATCTAAGTGTTCAGAAAATTTTATTTAAAAAAAATGAGTAAAAGAACAAGGTGTTCTTGTTTGAAGTAGGTAGTTGAGGTTAACAACTTTGACCTCTCATCAAAATCTGCTGAACAATTTCAAAATAGTATAGTAAAGTAAAATTGTCAAGATGCTAAGCTTAATGCCAGCCTTTTAAATGTATTCTTACCAAATTTCTTGGGAAATCGGCATTTCATAGTAAACATCAAGAAGGCAAGCTTCCAGTTTGGAAAACCAACTCGGTGAGGAAAGTGCAGAGAAAAAATGGCAGGTCATCTCCAAGTGTTAGGCTCTCCAACTCCTTCAATTACAGGTTCTTCACGGATAGATTACCAATGAAATGTTGTATCTTCTTAGATACTACTTAGTGACATTTCAAACCACATTGTTGTTGCTGTTAAGTCACTAAGTTGTGTCCGACTCTTTGAGACTCTGTGGACTTCAGCAAGCCAGGCTCCCCTGTCCTTCACGGTGTCCCGGAGTTTCCTCAAATATATAACTATTGAGTCGGTGATGCTATCTAACCATCTCAACCTTTGCTACCCACCTCTTCTTTTGCCTTCAATCTTTCCCAGCATCAGGGTCTTTTCCAATGAGTCTGTTTCTTAACTCAGGTGGCCAAAGTATTAGCACTTCAGCTTCAGCATCAGTCCTTCCAATGCGCATTCAGGGTTGATTTCTTTTACGATTGACTAGTTTGATCTCTTTCAAACAGTATTCATAAACAAAATAATAATTTGTGGAGAGTCCCTGTCTTCACACATTTTACCTCTTAAGGAGTTGAATGTTACCCTAAACAACTTACTACTGATGTTTTATCCTAAATGAGACACAAAATTAAATCCTGGGTGCTTTATCAAATGTTTTCACAAGCATTACATTGCTTGATTCTTACCACTTTGTTCTGGAGTAGGTATTTTCACAATTTAGCAAGTTTGTCAGCCAACATGTATTTACTGAACACTTATTCTTTGCCTGGTGACACACTGGGCCTGGGGCATTCATTGATAAACAAAACAGATTCAGTCCCTGACTTCATTGGAAAGATATGTGACAGAGAAATCATAATTGGAAATTAAATGATGTCAAGTTTGTAAGTTGCTGCCAAAAAGAAGAAACACAGGAAAGAAAGAAAATAAAGCTCAACCATATTTCCTTATTTCCCCAAAGCAATATATCCAAGAAAGTGTTGATCCGGAGTTAAAATGTAGAATACAGATTTAGTCTCCTATATATATATATAACATGATATCTAGAATCCCTGACACCATCTCCGAGTGGCATGCCCACATACCAAAAGTGAAACATCAACCAATCAGGGGATCAAGGGAAAATCACTCAGGTACATTTTTCAGTGTCTCCCTACTGTTGTCCTTATAAGTGTAACACTTATTTAAGAAAGAACAAAACAACTATATGCGGCTATGACATTATGGTTTTACTTGGAAAAGAGTACCAATTTAACAACATATCTTGATGTATTCAAGAATTATGTAAAAGAAAAACTTTCCTGGGCCACAGACATTTAAATTTCAAGAAAACCAGTGCTATGCAATTTTTACCTTTATAGTTACTTTCAGTTCTTCAAAGAACCATTTGATAATTTGTAGGCATTTCAGTTCTTACAACGGAGTGAAGGAAATAATAAATTAGAGTGCAATAAGGAAAAAATATATGATGAAAGATTGCATGCCAATTGAAAAGAAAGAAGAAAAAGATTTGAGGAAAATGTTTATGCAAAACTCTGGGGACCTTCTCGGCCTTTTGACTAAGATCAAGTATAAATGGCAGAAAGTGAAAAAGAACTAAAGAGCCTCTTGATGACAGTGAAAGAGAGAGTGAAAAAACTGGATTAAAACTCAATGTTTAAAAAAATAAGATCATGGCATCCAATCCCATCACTTTATGGAAAACAGATTGGGAAAAAATGGAAACAACAACAGACTTTAATTTCTTGGGCCCCAAAATCACTGTGGATGGTAACTGCAGCCATGAAATTAAAAGACACTTGCTTCTTGGAAGAAAAGCTATGACAAACCTAGACAGCATTTTAAAAAACAGAGACATCACTTTACACACAAAGGTCCATCTAGTCAAAGCTATGGTTTTTCCAGTAGTTATGTTTGAATGTGAGAGGTGGACCATAAAGAAGGCTGAGCACCAAAGAATTGATGCTTTCAATCTCTGATGCTGGAGAAGACTCTCGAGAGTCCCTTGGACTGCAAGGAGATCAAAACAGTCACTCCTAAAGGAGATTAACCCTGAATATTCATTGGAAGGACTGATGCTGAAGCTGAACCTCTAATACTTTGGCAACCAGGTGCCAAGAGTAGACTCATTGGAAAAGACCCTGAGGCTGGGAAAGATTGAGGGCAAGAGGAGAAGGGGGTGCCAGACAATGAGATGGTTGGATGGCATCATCAACTCAATGGACATGAGTTTGAGTAAGCTCCTGGAGATAGTGAAGGACAGGGAAGGCTGGCATGCTACAGTCCACGGGTTTGCAAAGAATCTGGCACAACTGAGCAGTTGAACAAGTGTAAAATTCTGGTGATTCAATGTACAATGATGTTGTTAAGGAGAAATATTTTGGTCTTTTCTTTATTCCATGTCAGAATAATCTGATATCTGAATACAGCCTTAAAATTGCTGCATGTTTAATTTATCTGCAGAGGTCATGTTACAACTAAATAGCAAGTAAGTTTAAACAGCCTGAGAGAGGCAGAATTTTGTTACAAGCAGGAACTTTTTTATTCCAGTCACATCAAAGAGGAAAAGATAAGAACGATGAGATGAAAAAATAAAACATATGAAACTAATATGTTTGAATAATTGAGGAGAATCTTTTAAGTTATACTTTACTAAGATTATTACTATTATTTAGAATTAAAACCCTTTAAGTGCCACTATTTATTACAATAGCTATAGACTGTTACAAGGCACTGCAAGAGCTCAAAGTGAACTTCATACTGATTCAAACTGATGATTTGTGAAAATTATAGGACATTTTTTTTCCCTAAAGGAGAGTGGTAAAATTTGCAGAAATGAAATACTGAGGAAATTTCTGAAAACATGATATGTTATTTGAATAAAAATGAACAGGACTCTGTTCAAAAAAAAAAAAATGAAACTGATAGTTTTAACAAATCTTAAGTCTGGTGAGCTATTCAACTTCCTACAAGGCAGGATTTCACAAAGCTCTCACAAAGACTTCTTTACATGGGAATACTGAGTAATATTAATACTAAAATTATTTCTGTGGAAGACAGAATTCAAAGAATGATTGCCAAAGACCCTTGCCCTTCCAATGAGTGTAGGTGGAATCTGTGAAGAATGCTAGTATGTCCATGATTATGTTTTATTGCATAGCAAAAGGTAGGTAATCTGCATGGGCTCAATCTAATCACACAAGCACATAAATAGAAATTGTCTCTGCCTGGTGGCAAAAGAAGAAGTTAGAGAAATCTGAAGCAACTGGAAGCATTTAACAGTTTCCTTTGACCTTGAATTTTCAGGCGCCCACATATAAGAATCAAAAATGGGAAACTAGGACCTAATTCCCCACTGACAGCAACTAAAACAATGGGTTTCAGTCACATACCCATATGAACATAGGCTCCAAATTTGAATCATACAAATAAGAGGTTTCTCCAGAGATCTAGGAAATCTTATCTGGTATTAAATAAATGTACTATTACATTTCAGTTAATTGTACTCTGGGAAGAAATAAGCTTAGAAGAATAAATAATGCCTAGGTCTAAAGGTGTTCTTTACATATTATAGAATGTCTATTTGGGGCTTCCCTTGTGGCTCAGCTGGTAAAGAATCCACCTGCAATGTAGGAGACATGGGTTCAATCTGTAGGGTAGGAAGATCCCTTGGAGAAGGGAAAGGCTACCCACTCCAGTATTCTGGTCTGGAGAATTCCATGAATTACGATGCCTGGGGTTGCAAAGAGTTGGACAAGACTGAGCAACTTTCATTTCACTTCAATCTGATATTTGACTGACCTCTCATTCTTTTTATTCAAATGATGGACTCAGAAAACTAACACTGTAAAACAAGCAACAGGAATACTTATGTGTATTTGTATTCCGTCTTACCAGTTCTCAAGAACTTCACCCCAAATCCATTTTGCAGTTAAAAGGGATATAATTAAATCAGCAAACCACTTATACAGACATTTCATTTATTACTGATACAGTCTTATGTAATAGGTTTTCAGTACTTCCATTTTGCAAAAGAAAACAGAAAAACACTGAAAACATAATTATTTTTATGAGCCACACATTAGAATATTGGAGAGATGAAATTAAGGCAAAAAATATAACCACTACTCTGAGGTATAGCACAATTTAAAAGCTATCAAGTTGTTGGCAAGGTGGTCTAACCATATGCTTCGACCTGCTAATTCTCCAACTGAAAGGTCAAACATTGTCTTTCTCTATGTGAATATATTTTCTTTAATAAAATCTTTTAAAAACCTGCTTTTTGATGGTGTCTTTAATATTTCTGGCTGCTTGGGCTTCCCTAGTGTTTCAGATAGTAAAGAATTTGCCTGCAATGCTGAAGACCTGGGTTTGATCCCCAGTTTGGGAAAATCCCCTGGAGGAGGGCATAGCAACCCATTCCAGTATTCTTGCCTGGAAAATCCCCATGAACAGAGGAGTCTGGTGGGCTATAGTCCATGGGGTTGCAGAGAGTTGAACACAACTGAGTGACTAAGCACAGTATTACGAATAATTTACAAAGTCTTATTTCGTACAACTGGTTGCATTGACAAAGAATATAATAGATGTGGTCATATGATTTAATTGTTAATATTTTATGAGTATGTATTAATATGATTGTGGTGTTCTTATATTTTGGTATAAACTTGATATTACATGTGATTATATGTGTATATGTAATATATACTTAATTATTACTTAGTCATTGAACTGTAAAACTAATTCCTAAACTTTATACCATTTTTTCATTCTTTCAAGGTGAGAAATAGTTAATACCTATAAGACTTCCCTGATATCACACACTAAGGTTAATATTAAAGTGAAAAACATTATATTGCAGAGGACAAATTTTCAAAATCTAAAATTCCACTCTGGACTTTGAAGCTCAATAAATGTGTGAACATATGGGCAAAATGGAAATAATAACAGTAATAACAGTACCTACTACAAATCCTTAGTTACAATGATTCAAAAAGATGATCCTAATAAAGTGTTTGGCACATTATAAAAGTATAATTAATATTAGTTTTACTTTGATTATTATATTGGTGTGGGGGGTTCTTATAAATTCCATCTATGCCTGTCTTGTCAAATATTTTTATTTCATAATTTTTATACTTAGGTAAAATTTTTAAAGCCATGTGACAAAATACAAGCTAATTTTATCAGAGTTTAATCACAAAAAAACAAACCACCAGTGTGCATGTAAACACACACACAGGCACATATACATTTCTTAGAGAGATTTGTCTTTATGCCACTATGGGAACTTGAAAGCAGTTTATGAAATGCTGTTGTCTGTGAATCTGAAGTTGGAGGCTGAAGGCCACTGAGCAGGCCATTTTTAAAAGTATAGGTGGGTGTGAAGTAGGTGACAACAGTGGAATCTAGTAGTATGGAATCTAGTAGTATGAGTTAGAACCTAAAATCAGGATCAATTGAAGCGTTTGTCAGTTTTAGTTGTCCCTCTCTTTAATATATGTGTGTTTGTAAAAGAAAACAAAAGCAAAAAAGCAAAAAAAAAAAAAAAGAAAGAAAGAAAGAAAGAAAACTGGCACCTTTCATCAGCAAGTAAAAGATACACTGTAGAGGAATCAAAGAAACTCCAAACCGGGGTGACCCAGCAGATTAGTAACAAGTTATGAGCCACAAAGTGGCTACTGCTTCTCCTTTCTCCCAGAATGTCACAAAAAATATTGTGTTAACTCACCAAACCAAATCAAACTGACACACTTCAAAGCCACCACACTAGTGAAGAGCTAAGTGAAAATAAACAGGTAAAAACATAATGACATACTTTGTTGTACAGCAAAAACTAACATAACATTGGAAATAAAGTCCAATCAAAATTGATTTTAAAAAAGCAGTGATAAAATGATGGCTCTATTTACGAGGCGTTTATCCAAATCCATAGAACGTACAACAGCAAGACTATGAACTGTGATTGTGATGTATCAATGTAAGTTCATTCTTGGCTGAAAATGTACCATTCTGGGGCAAAGTGTCGATAAAGGGGGAAGCTATGCCAATACAAGGACAGGGAAGTATGAGAAACCTCTGTATCTCTCTATTGACTCCCTTTCCCAAAAGCTGAAAATCACATTGACTTACAAAATGTGGGTGATGCAGTACGGATCGATTACTCCTGTGTATAACCCAGATCAGCTCATGTTTGTTTGTTCTTCCCCTCTCCCTGCCCCACAGAAGTGAGAAGAAATGGGAAAAGCAAAAGAATGTCAGATCTTTTCAGAGTACAATTTTGAGGCCCTTACATTTGATATTTTTAAAGGTTATATTAAAGTGATTCTATTACCATCAAATTCATGCACAGGCAGCAGTCTGACAAAGTTCTTTAAGAATACCAACTAAACATTTTATTGGATGCATAATATTGCAATAATGGGTATATTAAATTTTAATTTAAATCAGATAAATTGAGTCAACAATTATGTCTTATTTTCCAAATCACATTCATTTTTTATCCCTATTATTATACTTTTATTATCATAAAATCTAAAGTATATATAACATGTGGAATACTATTAATGTTTCATTTTGGAAATAAACTATTCTTGAGACTAAGCAATTAAAGAAAACTCTTCTCCCTTTCCTTGTAATTTCTAATAGAATCCTATTTAATCTGACTCAACAGATTGGCCAAAAGCGTTAAGCAGACACATTCTTAAGAATATTCAGCACAAACCATGTTTTTTTAACTGAGATAATTACTACTGAGTATATCTATAGAATGGTTAGCTTGAGGCTTCAGCAACTAAACTGACTCATATTCTGCTCTTCTTGTAATAACATTGTTATTTGATTCCTTTACTTGAAGTAACGTCACTAATAACAAACAATATTATTTATCTCTTAATGTGTTTTATCTTTAAGACCAAACTTGCCGTTAGAAAACATACCCTGATATTATAAAAAAGATTATGATTACAGGAAATAGTCAAAGCTTAAAATAGAAAGGACAAGCAGAGATTCTGTGCCATTTTTCCCCAGAGGAATTGAAAGCTACTTTTATCGAACATGAAATCATCTTACATTTCAGACCATGCTGAAATACACCACTGGTATGTGAATAAAGCTTTGGATTTACCTCACTAGGACTTTAATTAGTGTAAGGTCTGGGATACAACAGAATTAGGAAGCAAACATCTCAAAGGCAGATATTAAATCATGGACTTGCTACTTGAAAATTTAAGAATTAGTTGCTTTAAGGATGACCTGTTGGGAAATGGTTTGGGAACTAGAGAAGAACACCATAAACCATCAGAATGAACTACTCCACTTTTTTATAAATTGACAAAATAAATTAAATCACTTCTTTTTTTCACTTCAAGTTCCCATCGTCATTAAAGCTAGCTAGTACAAAAGGAACCATCAGAGTTCTTGAATTTTATAATTTGTAGTCAGTTTCCTAGTGACACTGGCTTTCACTTATGTTACTTATAATGCATTGGTATGATTCTGAAACTAAGAAGTGTACTTTATAGAACACTTTTAGCACATGAAGATACTGCTTTAAAGGTATACTTTAATTCAGTGCAAACTATCATAAAACCATGAAGTCATGGACAGCAGCACTCTCAGAGCATCAGTGTGTGACATCATGCTGGAGTCTTGACAACCAGAGAAGTTCACTTGAGTCTTGGTACCCAAATTCCTAATCAGGGCTACATCACAGAAGCATAACTGAATGCTCAAATGACAGATTTGTCAGCTCCTCAGGAGATCCAGCTGATGCCACATAACCCAATGACCCCACCATGGGTCACACTGTTACTATCTGGATGGCCAAGGCTGCAGGCAAACAAAACTACTCCTACCAACATGACATTCAAGAGATACAGAGATTACCTTCAGAAGAACAAGGCAAACACTAGACCCCTCTGTGATGAAGGTTAAATTACTTACTACACAACATCTTTCACACAAAAGTAAGTGCATAAATTATCTGGGCAGTAGAATATTTAAGAACTTAACTTTCTGTCATATTTTAAAGGATAATTAACATATTTTCTTTCATAATAAAGAAAAAAAGCCCCTTTAACATTAATTTGAAAAGGTATGTGAATGTTAATGTTTATAGCAGCACTATTTACAATAATCAAGATATGAAAGCAACCTAACTGCCTAAGCACCCATCAACAGATGAATAGGTAAAGATGACATGGTATAATACACAATGGAATACTCAGCCATAAAAAGTAATGCAAATACTCAGCCATTTGCAACACCATGTATGACTCAGAGAGCACCGTGCTTAGAGAAAAAAGTCAGAAAGGCAAAGACAAATGCTCTATCTTATCACTCATATGTGGAATGTAAAAAATAAAACAAATTAAAGTATAGAACGACAACAAAAGATCCCTTAAAAAAGAGAGAATCTCAAAGGATTCTGATGTCTCTCATCAGTTGATCACCATTGAGAAACACTCTTCTGAGGGTTTTTGGCCCAGTGGTAAATAAACAAAAACTTCACTTTAAAAATCTTGACCTACAAGCAACACTTCTAGAATTAACTCTTTTAACAGCCACTTAGTATTTTAGGTAAGGCCTTTGACACCATTGTTAAAGAGCCTCTTGATGAAAGTGAAAGAGAGTGAAAAAATTGGCTTAAAGCTCAACATTCAGAAAACTAAGATCATGGCATCCAGTCCCATCACTTCATGGCAAATAGATGGTGAAACATTGGAAACAGTGACTAACTTTATTTTTCTGGGCTCCAAAATCACTGCAGATGGTGATTGCTCCTTGAAAGGAAAGTTATGACCAACCTAGACAGCATATTACAAAGCAGAGACATTACTATGTCAACAAAGGTCTGTCTAGTCAAGGCTATGGTTTTTCCAGTGGTCATGTATGGATGTGAGAGTTGGACTATAAAGAAAGCTGAGCGCCGAAGAATTGATGCTTTTGAACTGTGGTGTTGGAGAAGACTCTTGAGAGTCCCTTGGGCTGCAAGGAGATCCAACCAGTCCATCCTAAAGGAGATCAGTCCTGGGTGTTCATTGGAAGGACTGATGCTGAAGCTGAAACGCCAATATTTTGGCCACCTGATGTGAAGAGCTGACTCATTTGAAAGGACCCTGATGCTGGGAAAGATTGAGGGCAGGAGGAGAAGAGGGTGACAGAGGATGAGATGGTTGGATGACATCACTGATTCAATGGACATGAGTTTGGGTAAACTCTGGGAATTGGTGATAGACAGGGAGGCCTGGTGTGCTGTGATTCATGGGGTCACAAAGAGTTGGACATGACTGAGTGACTGAACTGAACTGAACTTACCTTTATAGATAAATATATCTGTTTGAGGGGAAACAAAAATTGGATTTAAGAAACCATGCATAACCATCACTTTTTAATCAATCATATTATCACTGCATAATTTTAATCAGGTACTTTGAAAGGAGAGGAGCTGTTTCCTCATCTGATTTTTTTCTCCTCTTATTTTTCTAACCCCTCTCCCTCTCTTTCTGTTTCTAGTCACATACATTATTCTTGGTGGCATAGAAGGTCACATATCAAGGACTGATGTGTTGCTCCATTCGAAAGAGATCCAGTTCTCAGTTATAAAATGCATTCATTGATCCATTTGTCTTCTGCATTGAGGAAGACTACAGAAAAAAAAAAAAAAAAGAACTAGAAAAATAAAAAGCGATTGGGAGACATGTAGCCTGAAATATGAAAAGTCATATTAACTGGTATTTTCTTAGGGTCAAATACTTGAGGCCCAGAAAGAAATGGAAAATATATCGTGCAATTTTGTTTGTTTGTTTGTTTGAGTGAATCTAGTGAAATATATTAGCATAGTGAAAAGTGAAGCTAGTCATGTCCGACTCTTTGCGACCCCATGGACTGTAGCCTATGAGGCTCCTCTGGCCATGGAATTTTCCAGGCAAGAGTATTAGCAGAGTGGGAAAATATTTATTGTCATCTCCAATGAGTCATTATCTACTATGCTTATTAGGTTTCTCTGTATGTGAATAAAAGGACAATAATCATGTTTTCCCTTCCCCATACGCTAAGAAAAACAACCAACCAAAAACAAAACAGGTTTCAGCTGCAGCTCGAATGATTTAGCCTCAGTAAGTATGTTGAATATTGAGCAGAGATGTTAGGATGTCTTTCTCTTGAACGTTTAAAAACCCATGATAAATTTAAATGATTTGAAAGATTTGTAAGTCTCTGAGGATGAGAGAAGGACTACAGACCTATTGAGGTATCTTCTGCAGCCTCCTACCTTTGGAGAATCTATGCTATATTGGGAAAACCAAAGTAGTGAATAAGATTGATAGAGAACAAGAGTACTGATTTTAAACTAGTAGACTTCAACAGGCAATTCAACACTGTGCTGATAAATTCTTGTCAGTATTTGTAAGTCATCACAAAATTTACAAGAAAAGAACCCTGGTGTGTTCTTCGAGGGCTTCTGGTACAATTCAAATAAATCTCTTGGATTTGGGGGTCCAAGATAAAAAGGACACTAAATACTTTCACTTTGAACCTAAATCTTCTTCCCAAAGAAATAAAAACACTCATGCAGAAACTATTACCTCCTAAGCACTGTTCAGTAAATATCAGTAAAATAGAATAGAACTGTTACTTATGAAGTCATTTAAATGGAAGTGTCTTTAGGAACAAGTAAAATCATCCCTTTGTAACTTGTTTAATATCACCTTCAGTTTCTATAAAGTGGGAAATATGATGCAAATAAGAGGTACTGCTAAGTGTTTTTAGTAATAACATTGCTAAGTATTGATTTAATAATTTCCATTAAATCGCTGGTGACTCAGACGATAAAGAATCTGTCTGCAATGCAGGAGACCCTGGTTCAATTCCTAGGTAGGAAAGATCCTCTGGAGAAGGGATAAGCTCTAATACTCTAGTATTCTTGGGCTTCCCTGGTGGCTCAGAAGGTAAAGAATCCACTTGCAATGTGGGACACCTGGGTTCAATTCCTGGGTTGGGAAGATCCCCTGGAGGAGGGTATGGCAACCCACTCCAGTATTCTTGCCTGGAGAATCCTCATGGACAGAGAAGCCTGGCAGGCTGCAGTTCATGGGATCACAAAGAGTTGGACATGACTGAGTGACTAAGCACAGCACAGCACATTAAGTCAATAAAAGTGTACACAAAGAAAAATACAAAACAATATAAACCTAGTAAATATACCTTTAGATATTTTAAAACTCTGAAAATATCAGAAATAAAACTTGCAAACTCATGTATTTGGTCCTTAGGTGCTCCTTCCAAGTTATTACATATAGCTATAATTAGCATTTTAATCTTGAATTCAATGATTTTGTTGAAATTCATCTCATATTTGGAAGGAATCAGAGACCAAAATGACAGTAAATTTTATGAACAAAAATATTTTAATTGAGACAATTAATTTAAAAGAAAATTTAAAATAAGGATGTATTATATAATTTGTTAAAGATTTCAGCACAATTATTTTTTAATGAAAGTAAACTTAATTAAAATGAAATAATCCAATCCTGTCTGGTCCTCAAAAGGAGGAGAAAAAACTGAATCTCCCACCATCCTAAAATAAGATCATTGATTCCCCTCCAAGGACAGAAACGTCCCAAGCTCTGGATTACACTCACAAGGAAACATGACGCTAGAAGTTGAAGGGCACTTCATCACATTTCTCATCAACACCGGTGCATTACATTCTACCTTTAACACCACTACATTTACTGTCTCCCTTCCTTGAAATCACAAAACTTTAACAGTGAGGGATTTTTATATTTTAGCTCATGATTTGCCACTTTTTCAGTCTCTTAACATTTCTTTTTTTAAAAAATTGTCTATTTTTAACTGGAGAACAGTTGTTTACAATATTGTATTGGTTTCTGCCATCATCAATATGAACCAATATGAATCAACATATTCATCAATATGAATCAGCCATTGATATACATATGTCCATTCCCTCTTGAACTTCCTTCCCCCCTCCGACACCATCCCACCCCTCTAGGTCATCACAGAGCACTGGTTTAAGCTCCCTGCATCATACAGCAAATTCCCACTGGCTATCTACTTTACACATGGTAAGATACGTGGTTCCATGCTACTCTCTCAATTAGTCCCACCCTTTCCTTCCCCCTAACATTATGGGATCTGTTAATGCTCAGCACACATTCATTCTCAGATATTGTGTCACTGGAGATCTGCAAGAAGGAATCTCATCATGAACTAGAGTACCAAATTTCATCATGGTCCCCAAAGGACTCCCTCTACACTTTCCAGGCTCTACTCCATAGGTACATATCTCTAACAGATACACACTCAAACCTGCATGTTTTCTAATTGCTTTAGAGGCTTTCCCAGCTGAAACATCTCAGCCACATTGTTGCCAAAGTTTTCCTAGAAATAATCCTCTCTACCATTTCTACTGACAAAGGGTCAGATTTCAGCAGCAAAATTAAACAGGAAATTGAAGAGGACACATTCATTAGTCAAAATTCCACTGCCCTCACCAACCTCAGTCATCAGGCACCAGGGAAAGCAAAACCATAAAACTATATGAAGAATTAAACTTACCATAGTCACAAGTAGTATGACTTTAAGATCCTGACCCCTACCTCCGCATAAACTGCCCCATTTGAAATCATTGCAGAAAGACATGTGAAAATGCATTACTCATTGGCTAGTAAAGGACTCCAATCAAACTAACTCCTGCATGCACAACCAGCTATTAATTAATCTGACACAGTCAGTTAGTCAATGAGATGTTACATTTGCCTTTCCTGTCAAACTCTCTGATTTACATGATTTACAAGTAGGAGATCTGGTATTTTGGAAATATCACCACTGGAAAACTAACCTTGAACCCAGATGTATGAGTATACTACCCAAAGCAATGTATAGATTCAATGCGATCCCTATCAAGCTACCCATGGTATTCTTCACAGAACTAGAACAAATAATTTCACAATTTGTATGGAAATACAAGAAACCTCGAATAGCCAAAGCAATCCTGAGAAAGAAGAATGGAACTGGAGGAATCAACCTGCCTGACTTCAGGCTCTACTACAAAGCCACAGTCATCAAGACAGTATGGTACTGGCACAAAGACAGAAATATAGATCAACAGAATGAAATAGAAAGCCCAGAGATAAATCCATGTACCTATGGACACCTTATCTTCAACAAACGAGGCAGGAATATACAACGGAAAAAAGACAACCTCTTCAACAAGTGGTGCTGGGAAAACTGGTCAATCACTTGTAAAAGAATTAAACTAGAACACTCTCTAACACCATCACAAAAATAAACTCAAAATGGGTTAAAGATCTAAATGTAAGACCAGAAACTATAAAACTCCTAGAGGAGAACATAGGCAAAACACTCTCTGACATAAATCACAGCAGGATCCTCTATGACTCACCTCCCAGAACATTGGAAATAAAAGCAAAAATAAACCAATGGGACCTAATGAAACTTAAAAGCTTTTGCACAACAAAGGAAATTATAGGCAAGATGAAAAGACAGCCTTCAGAATGGGAGAAAATAATAGCAAATGAAGCAACAGACAAAGGATTAATCTCAAAAATATACAAGCAACTCGTGCAGCTCAATTCCAGAAAAATAAATGACCCAATCAAAAAATGGGCCAAAGAACTAAACAGACATTTCTCCAAAGAAGACATACAGATGGCTAACAAACACATGAAAAGATGCTCAACATCACTCATTATCAGAGAAATGCAAATAAAAACCTCAATGAGGTACCACTACACGCCAGTCAGGATGGCTGCTATCCAAAAGTCTACAAGCAATAAATGCTGGAGAGGGTGTGGAGAAAAGGGAACAGTCTTACACTGTTGGTGGGAAGGCAAACTAGTACAGCCACTATGGAGAACGGTGTGGAGATTCCTTAAAAAACTGGAAATAGAACTGCCATATGACCCAGCAATCCAACTCCTGGGCATACACACTGAGGAAACCAGATCTGAAAGAGACACATGCACCCCAATGTTCATCACAGCACTGTTTATAATAGCCAGGACATGGAAGCCACCTAGATGCCCATCAGCAGATGAATGGATAAGGAAGCTGTGGTACATATACACCATGGAATATTACTCAGCCATTACAAAGAATACATTTGAATCAGTTCTAATGAGATGGATGAAACTGGATCCCATTATACAGAGTGAAGTAAGCCAGAACGATAAACAACAATACAGTATACTAATGCATATATATGGAATTTAGAAAGATGGTAACTATAACCTTATATGCAAGACAGAAAAAGAGACACAGATGTACAGAACAGACTTTTGGACTCTGTGGGAGAAGGTGAGGGTGGGATGATCTGAGAGAACAGCATCAAAACATGTATATTATCAAGTGTGAAACAGATCACCAGTTCAGGTTGGATGCATGAGACAAGTGCTCGGGGCTGGTGCATTGGGATGACCCGGAGGGATGGGATGCGGAGGGAGGTGGGAGGGAGGATCGGGATGGGGAACACATGTAAATCCATGGCTGATTCATGTCAGTGTATGGCAAAAACCACTACAATATTGTAAAGTAATTAGCCTCCAACTAATAAAAATAAATGAAAAAAAAAAAGAAACATATTGTTTTTACTCATTGCTAACACTGCTATCACACAATAGGGTGTTCAGCTTAAGAAATACAAGAACTGTTTAGGTGGAAGAACACTCCAACTGGAGACCTCAAAGTAAGCCTCATATCATGAGCTTCCAGAAGCCAACTACAGCCAGAGGCAGACGGGCATCCAAAGAATTAGAGAATAAGTGGATAATGTTGCAAAGTAGGCAGCTTCTACCCAAGTTCACAGCATTAGATCACCCTGGGTTCCCTTTCTTCAGCTCATGTCTTTTCATTCCTTCTTCTAAATCATCGAACCAGGGTCTCCTGCACTGCAGGCAGACTCTTAACTGCCTGAGCCACCAGGGAAACCCTCTAAAGAATCATCCTCATACTACTCTGTTTCTAGCACAACACTCTGTCTCCATTTCCATGACTCCTTCTTCTGGTCCTAAATATACCCCAGTCCTCCACCATGATCCCCATCTGTTTCCTCCTTATCTCATTCTGATTTGGGGCTTCCCTGGTGACTCAGAGGTTAAAGCATCTGCCTGCAATGTGGGAGACCTGAGTTCGATCCCTGGGTCAGGAAGATCCCCTGGAGGAGGAAATGGCAACCCACTCCAGTATTCTTGCCTGGACAATTCCATGGATGGAGGAGCCTGGTGGGCTACAGTCCACAGGGTCACAAAGAGTCGGACACGACTGAGCAATATATGGGTACGGGGATAACAATAGCTTCCTTATTTTAGTCTGCCAGGAATCCAGTGAGGTAAACCAAAGTAATTGTGGGTTTGCTCTTACCCCTAAAATTAGCATCTCCTTAATAAATACCCCACTTATAACGCTTTTATATGTAACTCTTTCAAGAAATATACACACCCAACCAGATACATCTTCCTTTTTAAATGATACTAAACTATGACTTAAAGGCTCTCAAGACTGAGATTACAGTGTGGCCTCTTTAACCCAAAAAAATGTAATGTACTACCAGAAATTATTCTAATGAATATAGCTACCCTACAAGACATAGGAAATGCCTTATACCAACATGCGTTCCATTTTCACAAAACTGGAACTTGTCGTAAAGGCCAAACTCCTATTAGGAACACCCTTCTCCTTCAATTGCCCTTGTGACACCAGCATCATTTATTTAATACAAAATACAGATGAAATAAATTACTAGTTAAATGGAACCAAAATACTCAGCCAGTCAGACATGATGGTACAACTCATCATTTGAAGGCTACTCCCAATTAGCTCTTCAAAATTCTGCTACAACCAATAGAAGTAGTAACCAGCCCTACTCTGCTCTTAAGAAATGTTATTTTATGCAGTCATAAACTATACAAAGTACTTTCAGCCTGCCAGACAGGCCTCTTTCATATGGCTTATTTTCTTGCTGTTTAGTCACTAAATTGTGTCCAGCTCTTTACGACTCCATGGACTATAGCCCACCAGGCTCCTCTGTCCATGGCATTTCCTAAGTAATGGAAATGGAACCCACTAGAGTGGGTTGCCATTTCCTTCTACAGGGGATCTTACTGACCCAGGGATCAAACCTGGTCTCCTGCATTGGCAGGCAAGTTCTTTACCACTAGCACCACTCGAGAAGTCCTATACGGCTTATGCTGTCCCTCAAATGGCTATCTAAGATAAACCTCTCAGAGGACACATCAGCAACATGAGACATCATGGTATCTCTGGTCCTTACACTCCTAAGCAAACCACTGCTAGATTAGAATAGTCTTAAATGGTCCTAGAGAAAGCCAGTCACTCAGGTCAGCCTTACAGGACATTGTATTCTTGGCATCTTATCCCCTGCCATCAGCTTAGTCCTCTCCTGTGCTGTGAGATATATTATCCCATTGGGCATGCCTCTGTTATACGCCTCCATCTATAGGAGCAATGGGCTTCCCTGGTGGCTCAGATAGTAAAGAATCCGCCTGCAATGAGGGAGACCCAGGATCCATCACTGGAGAAGGGAATGTCAATGCACTCCAGTATTCCTGCCTAAGAATTCCATGGACCAAGGAGCCTGGTGGGCTGCAGTCCATGGGGCCACAAAGAGTCAGACACAACTGATTGACTAACACACAGGGACAAAGCATCATTGCCCCTAAGGAACAGTTGTGCCACCTTGGATATTGCTGTCTCCATAGTTGCCTCATCCAGCCCTTTGACCCCTCCTGAACCTGCAAACAGTGTCTGGACCCTTTTTCAAGCATCTCAACATGATGATTAATCATTGTTCTACAAATAAGAAATCCACTCTTTTTCTTGAGCAAAAAGAGGGATCAAGAACCATAAACTCTTGGGACAAATGACCCCACCTAACACATCTCCTCACACAGGCACAAAAACAGACATGACCAAACTTAAGCATGACTACACTCAACTCAAGGCCTTGAGGAGGATGCCACTCTTGTAAAATGCCTGCCTAAGAAAGTATGTCACTTTGAAAGAATTTAGCATTTGTTCCTTGCAAAACCTGATGATAGACTCTTGACCTCACTTTTCCTAGAGCATTTACTTTAGAAAAGTTGCACTGCAGATTCTTTTTCTGCCCCATTGAAATACAAATCTTCCACAACTCAGAAATGCCTTTCTCTGGGGCCCAGGGGCCATCACTTCCAAATGTAATCATCAAGGATAGAACCCCTATGTCCCAGTCTCTGTAGGAGACTAGGACCTTTACTTCATTAAGTGTCAATTAGTAAACACAGATGGCATAATCACACTGGCCAACCACATCCTTTACCTCCTCCCTTCTCCCCCACCCATAGTCCTTCAATACTGCTCATTTAGCACACCCCAACATTTAAAAAGCATCCCACCTTTTCTTTCTTTGCTTTGCTTAGTTTATACTAGTATCTCTAAGTCTACTGCAGTAGTCAGAATAAAATCTGCCTTGTCACCTTAAACAGATGTCTGGCTCTGTTTCTTTCTGACACATTTCATAGGAGCAAATAGATATTAACCAAATAAACAAACACATAATGCAATAACTACAAATGATAAGTAATGTTAATCATGAAAATAATAAGATGCTATGATAGAGAGGAAAAGCAGTGCTTTTCTTTTGTTGGGCTGACTGAAGAGGTGAAACAGGAGTTGAAACATTAAAAATGAGAAAAATTCCAAAAAAGGATAGATGAATATTTTCCCAGGCAGAGACACATAAATTGAAAAACACAAGGGCTAAGAAAGAGGCTGGAATATGGTAGAAATAGCAGATAATCTGCACATCAAGTATAGCCAGAAAAGAGGCAGAGTGAAGCTGGACATGTACAGTGGGGAGCAGGGCATGTAACACCTTATAGTCACTGAAAGAGTTTGTAATTTATGACAAATGCTTTGGAAACTATTGAAGGACAGAAGTGAATAGATAATAAGTCATTTTACTTTCAAATTTCACAGAAAGCTCTGTGTGCAAAACAGATGGGAGGAGAGAAAATATATACCTAAGATGAGCTGTTTGCCTGGTTAATGGGACTGTCTAGGTGAGCAGAAAAGTGGTAGTTAAGAATAACTAGTTTTAAGATATATTTTTGGCCAACAACCAGTGATCATATATTAGGGATGAGAAAATGACATTTAAAGTATTTCTAAAGTTTCTAGCTTTAATAACTGGGAAACAGTTATTCCAGTTCTTGAGACCTAGAAAAATATTAGACTTTACAGGACCGAAAAAAAAAAAAAAAGAACATTTTGATTTTGTATGCACTAAGTTTAGAAGTATGAGCTATCCAAGTGGAAATATCAAAATCTCAGTGAAAATATCTTGGCTGTAGCTCTGCATGTGAAAGTCTATGAATGGTATTTAAGAGAATGAGATCATCCTCAAGTGATGACAGAAGAAAAAATAGCGAATAAAATAGAGAATACCTATAATCTGAGAATCTGTATTAGTTAGAGAAAGGAGATACCAGGAAAGTCTATAAATGGTGGTCAGTAAAGCAGGACAAAAATCTGAAGAGAAAAGACTACTAAAATGGAAACACTCGCCACAAATATCTAACAGAAGCAGAAGATATTAAGATGTAACAAGAACATACAAAAGAACTACACAGAAAAGATCTTATTTACCAGGATAGCCACAAAGGTGTGGTTACTCACCTAGAGCCAGACAACCTGGAGTGCAAAGTCAAGTGGGCCTTAGTAAGCACTACTATGAACAAAGCTAGTGGAGGTGATGGAGATCCAGATGAACTATTTCAAATCCTAGAAGATGATGCTGTTAAAGTGCTACACTCTATATGCCAGCAAATTTGGAAAACCCAGCAGTGGCCACAGGACTGGAAAAGGTGAGTTCTCATTAGAATCCCAAGAAAGGCAATGCCAAAGAATGCTCAAACTACCACACAATTGCTTTCATTTCACATGCCAGCAAGGTAATGCTCAAAATCCTCCAAGTTAGGCTTTAATTGTACATGAACTGAGAACTTCCAGATGTACAAGCTTGATTTAGAAAAGGCAGAGGAACCAGAGATCAAATTACCAGCATCTGTTGGATCATAGAAAAAGTAAGAGAATTTCAGAGAAACATGTACTTCTGCTTCATCGACTATGCTGAAGTCTTTGAATGTGTGGGTCACAACAAACTGTGGAAAATTCTTAAAGAGATGGGAATACCAGACCACCTTACCTGCCTCCTGAGAAACCTGTATGTAGGTCAAGAAGCAACAACTAGAACCAGACATGGAACAACAAACTGGCTCAAAATTGGGGAAGGAGTACATCTAGGCTGTATATTGTCATCCTCTTTATTTAACTTATATGTAGAGTGCATCATAGGAAATGCTGAGCTAGATGAAGCTCAAGCTGGAATCAAGATTGCCAGGAGAAATACCAATAGCCTCAGATACACAGATGATACCGCTCTAATGGCAGAAAGTGAAGAGGAAATATAGAACCTCTTGATGAAGATGAAAGAGGAGAGTGAAAAAGCTGGCTTAAAACTCAACATTCATAAACAAGATTATGACATCTGATCCCATTATTTCATGGCAAATAGATGGGGAAATAATGAAAACAGTGACAGATTTTATTTTCTTGGGCTCCAAAATCACTGCAGATGGTGACTGCAGTCATGAAATTAAAAGCCACTTGCTCCTTGGAAGAAAAGCTATGACAAGGTTAGCATATTAAAAATCAGATATCCTTCCATAGCTTAATCCCACTACCATTATTATGCTATCTAACTCCCATTACTCATTATTATGCTCTTTCTTTCTAAAACCAAATCTGCCAGGTTCCCGCTTCTGCTCAAATCATCTAGTGGAACATCATCAAGTTCAGGTTAAAAGAGTAACTTCCTCAGGGAGTGGCTCTTGCCCTACCCTGCCAGGTTCAATTTCCTTAATTTTGTTCATAGCATCTTAACTAGGCACAGCAAACCCTTTGTCAGCATCAGAAGTCACTAAATGTCACTGATCTGGTCACTACCTGCTCTAAGTTCTTTTTTTAATGTTTCTTGTCAACTAGTCCCTGTGAAAATCAATCTAATCTCTTTATAATTCATAATTAAACTAAAATTTCTTCCTTTTAAAAAAAAACTTTTTTTTTTTTTACTTTGCTTCCTCTCTCTTGCAGGCAGAAAGTATGTCTCTATTCTTCTATAATGCCTTGAGTCCCTTTAGAGTAGGCACTCTAATCACATTTAGTAATGTTAAAGTACCCAAGTAGACTATTAACTCCTTCCACATAGGCCATGTTGTTTTGGGCACAGCTTAAGGTAAATGCTCAATAAATGCTAAATGAATTAACTAATAATCACTCAAAGAATCTATTGTCTATTGAAATTCTAAAATCTTAACTTTTAAAAATATTCAGCATTCATGCATTTCCTACACTTACATGGCAAATTTATCTCCCAGTTAAAATCATTTTTCCATTTTTAAACTTATTCTTGAGTCTATATTTATTAAATACATCCTTCTTTCTTATAACATTTTAATTCTTGCAAATTATGTCATTTTGAAATCTCTGGTTGAAGTTAAAGAAAACTCATATTAACAAGTTTTAAACATAAGGAAAGTCAGTGAACAAAACTGGAATTCTGACAAAGAACATGCACTAGCATTGTTGGGATCTAGTTATTCAGCAATGGCAATAATTACTTTGCCAAAGAAGGGAATGCAACCCTCTCCAGGATTCTTTCCTGGATAATTCCATGAACAGAAGAGCCTGCTGGGCTACAGTCCATGGGGTCACAAAGAGTCAGACAGGACTGAGTGACAAACACTTTGACTTTCTTATGGAGGAATCATATTAATATGGATTGGGTCATATGTTAATTCCTGTTGCCAGGGGCATACAATGCAACAATTGGCCTAGGTGTGGTTTCTAAACTATGTGCTTAGTAGGGAGACTGGCTTTGAATCATGAGGGGTCAACCAAAGCTCTGATCACTGGTAGTTCTAAGCCAGTGCCTTTATCTTAAGCCAGTGAGAGAGGTTGGGGGTGTAAGTAAAGAGGTAGCACAATATTTAATATATTTATATATATGACTCATATATGACTAAATACTTAAATATATGTGTGCACATGTATTTGGATTTTTTGACACCTATTTAAAATTCAAAGACTAATCTGTTCCTGGGTTGTTAAAAACAGAGCAGTTTCTAAACACAATTGATGCTTTATTTTTTTATGTTATTCTCAAATAGGTGATTACTTTGGAATGATTTTTTTTCCATAATTTTGATTACATATTGCATATGGCATTCATACAAAGGAAGGCAAGTAAAACATAGGTTAAATATTTTTCCTTTGTTTCTCATATTTTTCTCTCTTGATGAAATTCCTTCTCATACTTAATCTGAAGATGAAAGATTGTTAAGGATTCAAAAGTCAAGGAGTATAAGACAAGGATGACATCAATCAAATACATTAAATTGGAAATGTTTTCATTTGAGATATTTTAGTAATTTGTCTCTGCCAGGTATGCATGTTTATGTTAGTAGCTAAGGTAGGTTATTGTAAAATAGTTATTAAGTAGAAATAAACTTTCCCAATAAACTCCAAAGTAGAAAAATATCAATCTGTGCTATACAAACTATTATCATATTTTATAGTGACGTATAATTCACAAAGCACATTCACAGTGTCTCATTTATTTCCTATAAAAGCCCAGTAAAAGAGGTATTACTATTCCTCTTTATGAATGAGAAAACTGAGAATAAGACAGATTAATTTATGTGTATAAGGAAAAAATAATAGAAATCAAAGATAGAACTTGAATTTAAGACTTAATTCTCCATTGAGGACTCTTAATTCTTCCTTGATTATCAAATCTTTTCATACCTACAATTAACAGGTTTGAAGAGGATTTATTATTCTTTCCCATATGAGATTACAAGATAAATTTTGGGTAACACTAATACAAATATGACACTGGAGTGCTTAATGGCAATTCAGGGGAGGATTAGAGAAAAAAGTGTACACAAAATATCACAGGTATGAAGAAAATCAAATAATGATTTTTGCAGATGAATGTAGGGGGTACAGAGCAAGGAAGTCAATAACTCCCACCTGCTTAATTATAAATTCTGAAACCAGAGAGCTGGTTCACCAGAGAACAAAACAGTGATTTTACATTTGTACAAATTTCCCATAACATGGCTTTCCACTAGCTGTGAGTTTTATGAAGGACAGGGACTTCTACTAATTCAATGTGAAAATATTCTGATTTCAGACATGAAAGGGTTAAAAGGGAACAAATTTAAAGCACATATCGCCAGCATAGAATGTTCACTGTTTTTACACATTTTCTTGTTATATAGGTGTTCTTAATGAGGAAGTGACCCTTTCTTCTAAAGGGAGTAAAAGATAAACAATACCATAGATATGGCATTAAGTCAAAATATGACCCTGGCAGAATATATACATACTAAAGCAGTGAAAAGGTGTATAAACATGAAATTACAGATAGAAACTTCTTCAGTGAAAAAAGGAAGTAAAAGCAGGCATTTTGCTTCTCCTTGTTGTGAATAACTGATCATAGGACACCTAGGATGAAAATCAAGAGGCAGCTGAGTGAATCTCCACTAGAACTGTATAGAGGGAACATATCAGGTCTAATGAGCAGGGTCATGACTTCAGCAAACATAACAGACTTGCTCATCAAAATCCAACTCCCAGGTCAATTCACATGACCTGAGCCCCTTTAATGAAATAGAAGCTGGGCACTCATTAAGAAGAAGTTTACAATTATTTCACAAGTAGTCTCTGTGAATCTTCGTCCTAGAATTCTTTTAATAGATCTCAACTGTTTAAGCTAACAAACTGGCAGAATGGCATACCATATAATTTGTAGAGTACTTAGCATTGGTTATGATCAACATTGTTTCCTAGATCTCTACAATATCACCGGTCAGAGTTAGGACTTAAAGGTGTCCCATGATTGTAGCATTTTGATGTAAATATACTTCATGTTAAGCTCAGGAGGAATCTGAATTTACTAGGTTGTTACTCCCTGAGGTCTTGATTATGCAGAAACAAATTTGTTTGGCTTTCTTTATGATCATCACAATGATTTCATAAGTTATGAGGTCAGTGTTCTAACTGAAGAGAGGACAAACACTTATGACTGTCTCTAAATAGCAAATCAAATTAACAAACTACTACCATGATCCTGGAAGACTATTGACTGGTATCACTATCAAACAAATGAGAGATACAGGGGTGTTCATCTTTACTTTCATTTAACTTCCTTGACTGTATTCCTAAAAGACAGGTAGTTCTTGGGGGGAAGGGAGAAGAATTTAAGTTTAATGAATTAGTGTCTCCAATTACATATGTTGTTCCACATCAGGTCCTCTTACTGGAGCAATTTAATATAGATATTTTTACATACTCTGCAACATAGTGATCTAGAAAGTTCCTGTTCCTGTAAATAGATGTTTACTTTTACCTGGCAAGAAGAGCAGTATACCTGCAGGGCCATAACTCTTGAACATATCAGTTCATATTCAGACTAAAGGATCTACAAAGCACTTTTTTTTTTTTACTAACTACATTGATGATTTCATATTCATATATTCTACAGTTTAAGAAGTAGAGGTGTCCAAGCTTGATGATATAAATATGCATGTAGAAGGTAAATTAAATTATCAGGAAGTAAAAGGTCATTTAGTTAATTAATCAGCTGCAGTGAAAAATGCTAGGATATTTCCCCCAAGGAAAACAGCAAATTATTTTCTCTTACACTTAAAAAGGTTTGGATCACTAGACTTTGGAGAAAATATATATGTCTGTGTTTGCACTTCAACTGAATGACCAAGTGAACTCACAAGTTCCCCTACTATGAGTGAAGCACAAAGAAAGGGAAATCTTACTTGTTATTCAGATTAAGTATTGCATTTCCTTTGTTTCAATGGAGTTTTCTCTTGATTTAAAGACTGAACATCATGTATCTTTCCTTCATCACACTTCTCACTCGTAATTTTACAAGGTTTATTTTTTTAATGACTGCTGTAGTCCACCAGACCATAAGTTTCACAAGGATGAAGGCTGTCTTTTGTTTTCACTATAGCATCCCCAGAACATATTGCAATGTTTTCTACAGAGAAAGCATTCAAAAAATTTTTGAAAAAATAAATTTTGACATAATAACTGGAAATATATATATATATACATATATATATACATATTTCTTTTTAATCTACTTTACTGATAAGATATATGTTGTTATCAAAATATTAGTTTCATTTATTTTCAATGAATGTCTTTGCTGTGACTATAAAATTTGGAGTTAGAGATTTCCTTTGCATTAATTTATGCAGTGAGACCTTACAATTCTGTCAAAGTCAAGTCAATAACAACTATGGTGGTAAAAAAAACAATTGAAGAGAAATAATCATAAAAATTCTTAAATTCTAGAGAAAGCTTACCTCTGTCCCCCTTCTTCCTATTTCATCAGGATTAAAAGCAGCAATGATGAGATCACAGGGACTTTACTGAGTCCTTCGACTACACTCAGATTCTCTCAACCATTCTCTGTAGGCCTTTGGATATGAGGAGCTCCCTTGGGTCCTTTTTCCATGTGGGTTCTTCTTTCTTTCCCTGTAATCTCTCAGAAAGCCCAATGGGTAAGAGATAGCCACAGATTCCTTCCTCTAGGAAGAAAACTGTTCTCCCTTGGAAGCTCATTTGTACATCAGCTAAGCATAAAAAGTTAAAGAGAGGTACCTGGGATGCTTGCTTTAGTCCTGTTTCCAGATTAAGCAGACAGGAACACTGTGCTTAATTATGAATCAAAATAGCCCACCGGGGAGAAGGACTGGGCAGAGTTCAAAGGTCCCTGGTGAAAGTGAAGCACACTAATTTCCTGGAATGGCTCTCCCCCTGGGAATTTTCAGTGAGTTTAGGCAGTCTGTATGGATTTTGGAATGCTCAGTCCTACGTATCTATCATACATACTTCAGTGACACATGATACAGAAGGTGCATTGTGAAAGCATACTTTTTCTTCCATATAATATTTCTGACAGTCATTGAAAATTACAAAAACAAACATGACTGCAGTAAGCCAAATGTATAAAGAGCCCCTGGAAAACAGTGAAATAATCAAGCAAAGAAAATTAAAAGAATGCAGCATTAATCCTTTTCTAGCAGAACCAGATTAAATCCATTCCAAGGTATGAGGCTAAAACTAGTTGGTTCTGTTGTTGTTTGCCATCCTAATTACTTAATCATTCCTCTGATACAATCTAGATACTATTTACTTTTCAATGTCTCCAAGCTAATTAAATAAGTACATTAACATAAAGATCAAAGGGAGAGAACAGAGCACTGATAATGGAAATATGAACAATAATTTTAAAAAGACAATATCCTTTTATAAATGTGAAAAGTGAAAGTGTTAATCACTTGGTCCTCTGATTCTTTGCAACCCTGTGGACAACAGCCAATGAGGTAACTCAGTTCATGGAATTCTCCAGGCAAGAATACTGGAGAGGGTAACCATTCCCTTCTCCAGGGGATCTTCCCAACCTCAAAATTGGATCTCCTCTGCAGGCAGATTCTTCACCATCCGAGTCACCAGTATCTCTTACCATATTTTGTTGTCTATACCTTTTTTTTTTTTTAACAATAAACAAGAACCTGTCATTTTAATTGATTTAGCACCAACTATTTATTGTCTTTCCAACTCAATTATAGACATACTATCCATTTATTTAAACTCAATTATAGACATACTATCCATTTATTTTAACTCATTTAAATATTTTTAAAATAGTTTAATCCCTAATCCCAACAACCTGTTTTTAAAAATGTTTTCCTCTGCATTGCTTCTTTCTTTTTTCTCTGTTAAGCTTTCCCTTCCCAACTTCCCTCTTCTCACTTATCAAGACATTCATTTGCCTCTCTTCCTACCATCTGCAGTTTCTCCCTGTGTCTGTCTCTGGAAACATGTACTTCTTCTTCCACCTCCTCCCTTTCTTCTCTCACTCTCACATTCCTACTCCTTCACAATTTCTTTATTCCCTTCTTAACTACTTTTTTTTAAAAGTTACATTTTCTTTTCTGTTTTTCAGGGGAGGAAGAGTCTGAGCTACTTGGGGGCAGAGAACCAAGGAGTAAACCTTTAACCTCTCCTCACCTGAAAATAATTGAAAATCTTCAAGAAATGACAGTATTTGAATTGTATTCTATATTGAGGTTTATGTTAAGGTCAGAAAGCTTGGCTGAAATCTTTCCTGCTTAAAGCAGGAGAATGGAAATGCCAATCTGTCACATGGCTTTGCTTTGAATGTAATCACCACTTACCTGCTTTAGGGATATTCAAACTGTCTAATGTATATCTCTAATTAAACTGTTCCAAGTGTGATGCATTTTTGATTATGTACAATTATCTCCATTTCTTGACATTAAATGTTTAAAAAGCTCTCTGCCTGTAAGTGTCATTCCTTGCCTTTCTACAATAGACAGCATATTTGACTGTCATCGAGGGGGCAGTTTCCCTAATGTGAAACCTAGAAATGAAGTTGTTCTCATCATCTACAGTGTTGCATTTGAAAAAAAGAAGCCTTTTCAGGTAGCTGCTGAAAGAATATAAATTTGAAAAAAATATATCTTAGTTCAACTGCATTCCAACTTTATGATTACTGCTTCTATCTACAAGTGATAGAAAAATTTCACATTAATGTAAGAGCATTAATAATGCCAATTTTTGTCATGGAGTGAAGGTTTAAATACCATTAAAGCATACTGTTTTATGATGCTCATTACTCTAGAGAAAATTAAAAATGAACACAAACATCTAGCTTTGTTCTGACTTTACAATGACATATTCTAAGAAATACATTCCTCTGTGAATATAATCAGCTTTCATATTTATCATATTTATCAGCTTTCATATAATCAGCTTTCTCATTAGTGCCTTCTCTTTTTAGCAAAATCATGTTCCTACAGAAAAAAAAGAAAAGCTGTTAGATGTTTACCGAATTACAGAGAAACCTACAGGATATAGGCATAGACAAAGCTCAGTACTTCAGCTCCTGAAATGGGTCCAGAATTTCTGAGGCATTTTTGCCTCTTAGACAAGTTGGTCAGAATCAGGATAGTCTCTAAAACTCTAAAACAGATCCTAGTAGTATAGGATTCTGGGAAATTTTACATAATGCACTTAACTAAAAGAGTAAACTGAACATTAAACAGTTCACCTCAGGTTATTATATCTTCCAGGCATAAGGAATTACAGTGAATAAAACAGTGAATTAAAAAAAGTTAATATTAAACATAAATTAAATATAAATTAAAAACTAAGATAGAGCATAATAAATCGTGATGAACACTATGGAGAAAGGAAAATAATAACAAGCAAGAAGAACAGGACATGTGGTAGTGAGAGAGTTGATTCCTAGGTAGGTTGATAAGAAGCCCAGAGTCCCCAAGAATAGGAAAGGGGTCTAGGGCTCCCGAGGAGGAGAGAAGGGTCACAGGCTCTCAAGGAGGAGAAAAGGATAAACTTTTTTTTTCTACCTTGCTTTGTGTTAGTCAATATAACAATATATCTTGCTGAAGGTTATGTTTCTCCTTAACAAGAACCTTCTGAATTATCTTGTTGTCTTAAAACTTGTATACTGTGAGAGTGGGTTTGGAAGACTTTTCTAGTGTTAATTCTAATATTGCTAATTTAAAATGTAAATTGTAGGACTGGGTCTGGTACAACATTGAGACATTCTTTTGATTTATTGCAATAACTAATTTAAAAAAGTATTCAGCTCCCTTGCTAAGACTAGTGAGAGGGTCATTCTCCATCCCCCTTCTGATATCTATGTCAGAAGCTTTCCCTGTCCCTTTCATACTTTAAAAAAACTTTGCTGCACAAAAGCTCTTGGGTGATTGAGCCTGGTTCCTGGTCCCACAACTAAATCTTCTTCAGAGATCTCCAATCCAACACCATTCACTGTAAGCTATCATCTTGAGGGTTTATCCGGGATTTTCAGGACAAGGTAAGAACAGTCAGAGCTCTAGCCTCTCTGCTTTCTCAGCATCCACATTTTCTGCTTTACTTTACTAACTCAACAGTGCGCCTGTCTGTGTGAGTGTGGAATGAAAGAGATGTACCAAAATGAGTACAAAATGAGTGTTGAGCTCTGTGGTTTCATGGTGCCTTGTGATGACTGCAGGCAGCCCCAAAAAGAGGAGCCTTGTTGTGGGTTTATACCGACCTGCCAATGCCAAGAGACACCCAAGGCCCCTGCGAGGGAAGTGGCCAGAAATGGGTGAAGCGTGTGGACCAGAATTTCCTTTCTTAGTCACCTTTTCCTGGTCTCTTTGACCATTTCATAACTGTGTAGAGAATTAGAACTACTAACCTACTCTGTCGGATCATAGACTTCCAAGGGGCTCGTGATCCATGTCGTTACTGTGTACTTTTACTTAGACCCCAAGTATGGAAGCCTGTAGCCTTGCTAGGAGCCAAAAGTTACAAGAGCGTGTTTGGGAGCAAGAAGGAGCTCTATCTCCAGGAACATATCTCAGGCTAGAGGTCACTCTCTTGACTGCCTACCTCAGGGGCCAGTGACCTGAAAGCGAGTCCTTGTCACAGCTGTGCCTCTGACCCATGTGGATAGAAGTACTGCTGGTGATCATGAGGTTTTTGAGGACACAGATCAAGAACTGCAGGATCTGGCGAGATTGGAAGTACAGTAGGCATCTTCCTTTGGGAGCGCTAGCTCTTAGCAGACCAGAGAAGGCTTTCTGATGGCTTTTGTCTCAACTCCCCAGATAGTCCTCTTGTGGAATCTGTGGGAATGAACTGGAAGGATTGGCCCTAGCAGCTTGAGGACAAAAATCACCTTTTCCTCACTGGCCAACCCTCTACCACCTCTTTTGCTATACTGGTGTGGTGACACTCAGAAGGACATCTTGGTTGTTGTTCATCCCTTTATGACTCACCATTTCTACTGCAGTCAGGACTGTACTCAGGAATGTGCATGGGCACATGGAACACGTCCCTAGTAGTCCTAGCTTGGGGAACATCCCAGAAAACTACTCTGCTCCACCCCGGGTGGCATCAGAGGAAAAGGGCAAATCAAAGCAAAGGTCTTGGTGGTAAGGAACTAAAAATCAATTTGAAATGCCATCAGGTCTACCCATGGTGCATCTCCACCCTGCCTCAGGGGAGGGATGAGTAAGGTGCCTGTTTTGGTAAGGGACAGACTAAGTCTGACCAGGAAGGAAAGCTGGGGTGGAAAGTCTGTCTATACACCCATCTACAGCAGGGAGGGATGCCTCTGGTGGAAAGAAGCCACAACTGTGGATGGAGCTTTTTTCTCTCTTATAGATGGGAGCTAACAGTTATAGAACCACTCCTTTAAAATGTATTTTTAAAAAACTGGGACGTTTGATGCCCAGGGTTTAAAAAAGACACACCCGATTGTCTTCTGTGATACTGGATGGCCACAGTACCCGTTGGAAGATGGGGAACACTGGCCAGGTGAAGGGTCTCTTAATTATGATATTGTTTCACAATTAGATCAGTTCTGTAGAAAACAAGAAAAAATGGGTAGAAGTACCATATATGTTGCTCTCTGACTTTCTGCAAGACATGTCAGACTTATGTTCTAAGGGTGCAGATTGGGGTGTGAAAGATTGGGGTGTGAAAGCTTCAGCTCCCTCCTGCCCTCTATACTTACAGGAGCCCCTGTATCCAGGGCTCCCAACTGAACAGACTGAGAATCAGGACACCCTTCTAGAAGGGGTTACCTCAGCCTCAGTAGAAATTCAAACAGTATCAATTGTGGTCGAGACTACCCAGAGGATCCAAAAACTACATAGATGCCTTTATGGGATTAACTTTACTTTATGAGCTTACTTGGAGAGATATTACACCTTGGGACAGACACTGACTCCTGACTTGAAAACTTGAATTTTCAGGGAAGCTACTACCTTTGGAGATGAATGGCTTGAGTGTGAGGCAAGGGGAAAGAGCGAACACAAAATAACCCTCCTTCCTACTGGGAACTAAGCAGCTCCCATAACAGAGCCACTTCATCAGATGTATTCTTTAAGGACTCAAGAGAGTGCACGCTAAGACTTTAGACTGCTAAATTGGCTGATATAGGACAGGGAGAGAGGGAAACTCCTGGTAAATTCCTAGATAGACTATGGGAGGCTCTCTGCAAGTTTACTGATGTTGATCCTGAAAATACAGAGAGAAATGATCTTAGATAGATTTCTCAGTCAGCTCCAGATATCTGCCCTAAGTTATGAAAAGAGGCGTTTGACCAAATCAGTCTTTAAAAAACTGTTACAGCTGACTCAGACAGTATATTATGGTAGAGAATATGAAGAGAAAAATAGGAGGAAAAAAGGACCAAGTAAAAGACTGAGGCCCCAACAAGGGCGGTTAGATATTCTCTGAAACAGCCTGAGGGAAAATGCCCAGAGGAACCCAGATGAAAAGGGATGGACTTGTTACTACTGTGGAAAGGAGGGTCATCTCAAGCGAAGTAGCTCTTAGGTGTCTAACCCATCCCCCAGCTCCCCATCAGGTCTGAAAAGGATCACACTGGAAGAGAGGCTGTCCCCAGAGGTGTAGGCCCCAGGGGTCGGACTCTCAGGATAATCAGGACTGAAGGTGCCTGGGGGTCCCCACACTGGCTCCTGTCCTAATAACACCTGAGGAATCCTGGGTATTAATAACTAGCCGGGGCGGGGGGGGGGTCAATCTGTCGATTTTCTTTTGGACGCTGGTGCAACTTTCTCTGTGTTCACTGAAGCCCCTGGTCCACTTTCCTCCTGATTCACTAAGGTAATGGGTCTGTCTGGATGAGCCAAATGCTGTTATTTCAGTCACGCTTTAGGCTACAACTGGGACTCTGTGCTGTTTTCTTGAGTTTCTGATTGTGCCAGAGTCTCCCTCACCCTTCTTGGAAGGGACATATTGAGCAAGATCCAGGCCTCTGTTGTCATGAATCTGGAGCCTGCTCTTTCTCTCTCATTAACTGAACAAAATGTAAATCCTAAAGTGTGGGCTGATAGAAAACTGTGGGTTGAGCACAAGATGCTGTTCCTGTCATTATCAAGCTCAAAGACCCTCACCTATTTCCACATCAAAAGCAGTACGAACTAAAGCCCAAGGTTAAGGAAGGGTTAAAACCCATCTTTGAAAATTTAAAGGAACAAGGGCTATTAATTCCCTGTAATAGTCCATATAACACTCCCATTTTGGGTATAAAAAAAATAAAATGATAAATGGAGACTTGTTTGAGATATACAAATAATAAGTGCCTAATCCTTATATTTTATTGTCTGAAGTTCCTGCACAGGCCAAATATTTCTCAGTAATTGATTTTAAGGATGCCTTCTATTCTGTACCATTGGTGGATGAAAGTCAATTTCTATTTGCCTTTGAAGACCCTACTCAGCCAGCTTCTCAGTCAACCTGGACAGTTTTGCTCCACGAATTTCCTGACAGCCCCCACCTATTTAGGCAAAGTTTATCACAGGATATACAAAACTTTAATAGCTCTGAGGCAGTTGGTGCTACAGTATGCAGATGATATTCTGCTCTGTGCTGAGACAGAAGAAGCTTGCTCACAAGCCTCAGAAGACTTCCTAAACTTTTTGGTTGGCTGTGGTTATAAGGCATCAAGGGAAAAGGCTCAGTTTTGTCAACAATTTGTTAAATATCTGGGCCTAATCATATCAGAAGGGACTAGGGCCATAGGCCCTGAGCTAATTAAACCTATACTAAATAATCCCTTACCTATGACTTTAAGACAATTGAGAGGATTCTTGGGCATTACAGACCATTGCCACATTTGGATTCCGGGTTATAGGGAACTTGCCCAGCCTTTAATGAGGGTTCAAACTGCCCCTTAAAAGAAGGGGCTGTCTCTATGGCAGAGCGTTTTAGTGCACAGATATTGTCATAGATCCTGAAGCCTTAGAATTAACTATGTGACTCAGCTTTCAGCTTTTCAATGGACATTGCGAGAACTCTGGGAGGAGATCCCTGACAGAGCCTTCACAATTGGTCTAACTGCTCGGTCTACGGAGTTCTTCCCCTTCTCATCAATTGAAGACTTCCAATGGTGGGTTTCTCCAGTTCAAGGAAAGGATTTTTCTTCAACTCTGCGAATACCTTCACCAGCAACAATTGTATGTGACACCTCTTCTTGATTTGATGACATCTAACAATCCTAAGATGGACTGATGTAACTTTTAATTTTGATTATGTTTTAAACTTGGTTTAATGAATATTTTGCCTTACATCTGTAACTGTATAATAGGGTTTGTTTCTAATAGTCTAAAAGCTTTTAAGTTACAAATGTTTGTCCAGGTTCCTAAAAGTGCCACAGCCTCCTCTATTATTTGGGGCCCCTGGATCAGATACCCTCAGTATGAGGGTTAGGAGAATATGTTGCCTCAACAATTCAGGGGCAATGCCCCTCAACAGCAGGAAGTAGTTATAGAATGAAAACGATGCCCTTTCCCTTGGCAACATAACTCTCCTAAAAGAAAAGAGGGAAATGAGAGAGTCAATTCCTAGGTAGGTTGATAAGAAGTCCAGAGTCCCCAAGGAGAGGAAAGGGGTCTGGGGCTCCGGAAGAGGAGAGAGGTGTTGGAAGTGCTCAAGGAGGACAAGCATTTTTTGTTTGTTTGTTTTTTTTTACATTGCTTTGTCTTAGTCAATATAACAATGTATCTTGCTGGAGGATATGTTTCTCCTTAACAAGAACCTTCTAACTAATCTTGCTATCTTAAAACTTATATACTATGGGAGAGGGCTTGGTAAGACCTTTCTATTGTTAGTTCTAATCTTGCTAAGTTAAAATGTAAATTGTGGGAGTCTGTCTGGTACAACATTGAGCCATTCTTTTGATTTATTGTAATAACTAGCAAGGGGGGCACTCTCTGTCCCCTTTCTGATGTCTATGTCAGAAGATTTCTCTGTCCCTTTTCATACTTCAATAAAACTCTCCCTGGTCCCGAAGCTAAATCTTTTTCCTTGGATATCATGAATCCTACACTGCTCATTGTAAGGTATCAGTAGTGAAGAGTTGATTCTCAATTTGCTGATGGTTAAGACTCAGAGCAAGGTGATACTTGAGTTAAGACCCAGTGGAGGTAAGAAATTGAGCCGTGAAAATAAGATGGGGAAGGCTTAAGTTTAGTCAATACCAAAAGCAAAGAGTCTCAGGCAGGAGTGAGCTTAGAGAATTTAAGAAATAACAAGGAGAGCTGTGTAACTGGCATGAAGTGAATGACGGAAGTAAGAGGTGCTCACAAGGTGATGGACAGTTGTAACTTTTGAAATATACACATAAACAGCTCAAGCATATAAAACTGTTAAGCAGATTTGGTGTTCAACTACAAACAGCACAGAGAATAATATATTTGTTCACTTGAGATCACTTTAAAGTCACTCATCAGCATTAGTTATGGTACCTCTGAAAGTCTTGGTTTCTCTTGCGTATATCTTTCTACAAAATACCTAACTATATTTCCAAACATATAGTCCAAATAACATAATTCCCAATATACATCCTCCTCATATCCCTTGAAATTACCACATACAGGCCTTGACAACACACTCAACACAACCCACATGAAGTTCATTATCTTCCTTCCTACCCTATTCTCTTAGTTACTGAAATGAACATTGAAATAGAAAACCCTGTTTATATAGTTGAGTCTCCTGTCCTCTTTAATATCAGACCTAGAATTTAGCAGAGCTCATCTTACTGCTATGAAAGTCTACATTTTCTTAGTTTCTTTTTTCAGCAAGTTTGGCATTAGGACTAAATTTGGGTAAATTAGATGTGACCATAAGTACTGTTTGGGTCTGACTGTTTAAGGAGAACCAACTCAGTCTACATTTCTGCTAGTACTTCTTCTTGTAGTGGGGGACAAATGAAGTTCTTGAACCATGGTCTTAAGGTATGTGATGGAAACATGAAGATGGGAGCTTTGTACTAAGATGGTGAAATAAAAAGACAAAAAGTGTGGTTCACTGATGATACTATAGAACTATGATACTGTTTTGGACTGCCTACCTCCTAATTTTTCTATGTGAGTTTAAGCAATACCTGTGCTTCATCTAGCAATTCTTATTCTGAATTGTTATGTTCATCTGAACTGAATCCAGTTAGCAGATACAACCATTCTTTTATTGGTCCATATTTAGAACCATCTTTCACTCTGCTTTAATTTGTTCTATCTAGTACTAGTAGTTAGCTATAATATTCTACTTAGTTACCGTTCGATATCTAAATCTCGATACCAATCTCTTATCTAATTAACTGCCTTTCTCTCATTACTTACAATAGAGAGGATTGAAGGCATTTTCTTAAGGGTGTCTATAGTCAGATGGAAAAATAATTATCCCTACATATAGATCTATTCCTTCCCCTTTCATGTTCAATTTCTGCCGGTCATTTAATTTTATTATCATAACTTGCAAAGCTGCTCCAGCACTTGTGTTTCCATAAACAACATACTTGGCAGTATCACACTCCATTTGTCTCCATTCACACTTATCAATAATCATAGAGATGCTTTTCATATCAGAAGCTGTCAGACACACATCTATATCTACTCTTGTCAATGCCTGAGTTGCCCTTATTTTTATCAAAATATTAGCAAGATGGGATAATAGAAATTCACATGGGTGTAAAGTAAAGCACACACAATTTGAAATCTTCAGGTAAGGACTTCTCGGTGGCCTAAACTTTGGAAATTTTCTTACTCTTTCCAAATATGAATTTTATACTCAGTAAATTGACAGTAAATAACATCTTGCCAGTATTGGTTTAAAAAGTAAGTTAAAAATAATTGCCTAGAGTGGAATCCTTGATGGAGCAAGAGGGAAAAATTCTATCCCTCCACCTTAAATATATGTAGTACATGTCATATATATGGACATATACAATCATTGCTTTTAGATATTGATCAATAGTCAATTATCTGCTATGAAGGGAAATTGTCTTCTCAGAGGGGAAAAAAAACTATCACTGACTCTGCTTGCTTCCAGCCACATTTCAGACAACTTAGCAAGTAAAGAGTACCAGGAAGTTCATCAACATCTTTTTTTAGTTGAGACAGAATCTAAAATCAGGAAATCTGAACTTGCTGGAAATTTCCAGGCCTTCAAAAAGGCAAGAGGATATAAACAGTAAAGAGGCTCAGAAATCAACATAGTGGACTGCTCAGATCTCAGCCGAATAGTAAAACATAGATTTGTGAGATGAAATTCCACAATATCAAGCACAGAGGAAAACAGGAGCTGTAAACTTTACAGTTCACACAACTTCACACAGGACTGGGAAGCTTTAAGATCCCTCCAGCCATAGCATTACTCTGCCTTGATCACTTAACCCATTTTGTATAAAAGTCAAAAGGAAAGACTTCAGTTGTAAGGTTAAATAATTGCTAGGGTAAAAGCTACTCTAGACCTATATAAAGAAAGCTGATGAACCAGACTTGAAAGTATCAAAGTGAATCGTATGTAACTTAACAAATAGGGTTGGAAGAAAAGGATACCCTTTATAGAAAGAAAGAAACTTCAGCCAACTTTGGGTTGGGAAGATCCCCTGGAGCAGGGAAAGGCTACCCACTCCAGTATTCTGGCCTGGAGAATTCCATGGACTATATAGTTCATGGGTCGAAAAGAGTCAGACACGACTGAGCGACTTTCACTTTCATAGAACTATCAGTTCAAGTTCAGTTGCTCAGTCGTGTCCGACTCTGCGACCCCTTGAAATGCAGCATGCCAGGCCTCCCTGTCCATCCGCAACTCCCAGAGTTTACCCAAACTCATGTCTATTGAGTCGGTGATGCCATCCAGCCCTCTCATCCTCTGTCATCTCCCTTCTCCTCCTGCCCTCAATCTTTCCCAGCATCAGGGTCTTTTCAAATGAGTCAGTTCCTCACATCAGGTGGCCAAAGTATTGGAGTTTCAGAACTAACTATATATAAGCATTAAAACTGTGAAAATATAGAAGTAGCAATAATACAATACAGAAGAAAATTTCTACACAATTAGAGTAGGCAAAGATTTCTTAGTTGACAGTAAAAAGAAAAGTGGAAAACAAATTGTTAAAGTGACTTTATAAAAATTAAAACTTCTTAAAATTTTACCATTAAGAAAATGAAAAGGCAAACTATAAGATACAAGAAAAAATATATATCTTTCTTCCTTTTTTCTGTGTACCACTATTTCTTGCAAATTATCTTACTGATTGCATTACAATCAATTGTTTTAGTTTAATTTTTAAAAATCAGTATACTGAAGACTATCATGGTGACTATTTCTCTAGGGATAGATAAGATATCAATTGCAATGATATAAAACTAACACTTTTTTAGGGCAAAATTGCATGAGTTTTTTTTAATGAAGATATTTATATTCCAAATAGTTGGCCATTTGCATGGAAATTAGAATATGGTGGTTATAATGATTTATTAAATTGGCTACTAGACCACAATGAAGAAAAAAAGCAATTAAAAAGCATATATATCCTGTAGCATTTATTTGTATTATAACATTAACATATTTTCCCAGATTTAGATTTAATAATATTCTATTTTCTGTAGAGAGTCTATCCAAGTGAAATTAAAGGTTCTGAGTACATTTTATGCCATGCACGAAATATTTGTGCTTATTTCTACTATGTAGCTGATGGACCATAAAACATGATGCCAGATATAAAAGGCCAGATATAAAACAGAGCTGTTAAAATGTATCACATCATTTTATAGATTAGGAAAGTGCTAAAATGATATGATATTTCAAAGATGCCACAACAATTAAGCAAAATGACCCCACCAAGCCTTTGTTAGTTTTAACAATGCAGCCCCTCCTAATTTAAACCACTCGTTTGACATTTAACACAAAACCCAGAGAAAATCCTCATTTTTATGGAAGAAGAAACATAAGTAAAGTGCACCTTCCTTTCTTGCTTCAAAAATATCTGGTGAAGGAGAAATAGTACAGTCTTGGAAGTTCAACAAACCTAGTTTTAAGTTTTTGAATTGCCCTGAACTGACTATGGAGGTCAATAATTTCTCTGGACAAGAGCAAGAGTTGATATATCAATCCCAAAAGGGTTGATCTGAGGATTTAAGATATGAGCCAGGAATATGCTAAATATTTTCTCCAACTCTCCAAGATTGAAATATAGGAACTGAATATTCCAGCAGAAATAATTAGGGGTGGTAGCATGGTGTGCTACATGTGAAAATGTGGGTTCCTTTTTCCCAGAAATAATTATGCCAATTTGGGCATATTTTTATTTTGGCAAATGTTCATTTTTAGGCATCAAATTAAAACTGAATGTTCTTGTCATCAAATAATGAAGTGAAAGAAGATATTTGAGATAAAACAATAACTATTAATTTTTTTACAGGAAAATAGGATTTATTGGTGGGCATAATTAAGGAGCAAACAGTGCCAATGCTCTCATGAGTGCAGGGCTAGTCATTTGTCCAGGGGACCATAATTAGGGATGCATCAGATGAGCTGCATTTCTGCCACCATGTTTTCAAATTCATCTGCATTAAACTTAGTAAATCCCCACTTCTTGAGATGTGGACCTTCCGGCACCAAAGGAACTTGAGTTTGGCCTTGCAGACTGCCTCAGTCACATGTTTCTTGCTCTACAGTTTGGTGCAGATATAAAAACATTATGACTTGGCCAGTGTGGACCCTGGCCACTGTGCCCTGGGGCTTCCCAAAGGTGCTACACATACCTGTCTGGAGCCTAGACAGGGGACAGCATGCCAGTCTTGAATGTCCACTGGAAAGAGTTGTCTCCAAGGTCCCTTATGGCTACCTGTACAAGCAACAGGCTGCATACACTACCAAGGATTAAGATATGAGCCAGGAATATGATAAATATTTTATCCAACTCTCCAAGATCAAAATATTGGAATTGAATATTCCAGTAGCTGTCGGCAGCTGCTGCACATTGGGCCTTCATGGGGAAAAGGGCACAGTTGGCTTAACTGGCTGCAAAAATAGCTATTATTAATAAAATTATACCCTCATTGAATTTTAAAAACTTCTCATGAATAGAAGAAATGAAGACACATAGCTTCACCTGCATAATATTTCATATCTTATAGATAAATTGCATATAGTGTTTTATATACGGCTTTTGATATATCTCATATTATCCCTACTTGCTTTTTTCTGTTTTCTAGATCCTATCTTCATTCTGAGAGAGGCTTAACACAGAAATAATAGACTCAATATTCTTCTCCCATATCCATAGTCACTGTATTAGTTTCTCAGAGCTCCTATAACAAATTACCAAAAGAAGAGTGGTTTAAAACAACAGAACTTTTCTCTCGCACTTCTGGATGCCAGAAATCCAAAAGCCAATGTATGGTAGAACTACACTCTCCCTGTGGTCTGTAGAGGAGAGTTCCTCTTGCCACTTTCCAGCTTCTAGTGGTTCAAGATTTCCTTGGTTTGTGGCTGCATAACTCCAAAATCTGCCTCCATCTCATGAGATCTTACCTTGTCACACTTTTCTTAGAAGGATACATGTCACTGGATTTAGAGCCCACCTGGATAAACGAGGATGATTTCATCCTGAAGTTTTTAATTAACATCTGCACAGACCCTTTTCCAAATAAAATGTCACATTCTTAGTTTCCTGAGGTCAGGATATTGGTTTTTGTTTTTGGAGGAGCTCCTATTCTAGGCACTACTCTTACCTATTCAGTTTTTTCTTTCAGCCACAGTGTTTCTTTTTATTTTTTTTAATTTTTTAAATTAATTTATTTATTTTAATTGGAGGCTAATTACTTGACAACATAGTGGTGATTTTTGCCATATACTGACAAGAATTCACCACAGGTGTACCTGTGTCTCTCCATCCCAAAACCCCCTCCCACCTCCCTCCCAATCCCATCCCTCTGGGTTGTCTCCGTGCACCAGTTTTGAGTGCCCTGTTTTATGCGTCGCATTTGAACTGGTCATCTATTTCACATATAGTAATATACATGTTTCAATGCTATTCTCTCAAACCATCCCTCCCTCACCTTCATCCACAAAGCCCAAAAGTCTGTTCTTTATATCTGTATCTCTTTTGCTGTCTTGCAAATAGGGTCATCGTTACCATCTTTCTAAATTCTGTATATATGCATTAATATACTGTATCAGTGTTTTTCTTTCTGACTTACTTCACTCTGTATAATAGGCTACAGTTTCATCCACCTCATTAGAACTGACTCAAATATGTTCTTTTTAATAATGAGTAATATTCCATTGTATATATGTACCACAGCTTTCTTGTCTATTCATCTGCTGATAGACATGTAGGTTATTTCTATGCCCTAGTTATTGTAAACATTGCTGCAATGAACACTGAGATACACATGTCTCTTTTAATTATGGTTTCCTCTGTGTGTATGTCCAGCAGTGGGATTGCTGAGTCATATGGCAGTTCTATTTCCAGTTTTTTAACGGAATCTCCACACTATTCTCTATAGCGGCACTACTTGTCTGTAATCCCAGCAACAGTATAAGAGGGTTCCCTTTTCTCCACACTCTCTCCAGCATTTCTTGTTTGTAGACATTTTGATAGCAGCCATTCTGACTGGCTTGGGATGGTACCTCACTGTGGTCTTGATTTGCATTTCTCTGATAATGAGTGATGTTGAGCATCTTTTCATGTGTTTGTTAGCCATTTGTATGTCTTCTTTGGAGAAATGTCTGTTTAGTTCTTTGACTCATTTTTTTAATTAAGTCCTTTATATTTCTGGTATTGGGTTGCATGAGCTGCTTGTATATTTTGGAGGTTAATTTTTTGTCAGTTGCTTTGTTTTCCACTATTTCCTCCCATTCTGAAGGCTGTCTTTTCACCTTGCTTATAGTTTCCTTCGTTGTGCAAAAGCTTTTAAGTTTAATGCAGTCCCATTTGTTTATTTTTGCTTTTATGTCCATTACTCTGGGAAGTGGGTCATAGAGGATCTTGCTGTGTTTTATGTCAGAGTGTTCTGCCTATGTTGTCCTCTAGGAATTTTATAGTTCTGATCTTACATTTAGACCTTTAATCCATTTTGAGTTTACTTTTGTTTATGGTGTTAGAAAGTGTTCATTTCATTCTTTTACAGGTGACTGACCAGTATCCCCAGCACCACTTGTTGAAGAGATTGTCTTTTTTCCATGGCATGTTTTTGCCTTCTTTGTCAAAGATAAGGTGTCCATAGGTGCATGGATCTATCTCTGGGCTTTCTATTTTGTTCCATTGCTCTATATTTCTGTCTTTGTACCAGTACCATACTATCTTGATGACTGTAGCTCTGTAGTATAGTCTGAAATCAGCCAGGTTGATTCCTCCAGTTCCACTCTTCTTTTTCAAGATTGCTTTGGCTATTCGAGGTTTTTTTGTGTTTCCATACATATTGTGAAATTATCTGTCTAGTTCTGTGAAAAATACCATTGGTAGCGTGACAGGGAATCTATAGATTGCTTTGTGTAGTATACTCATTTTCACTACTTTGATTCTTCCAATCCATGAGCATGGTATATTTCTCCATCTATTTGTGTCATCTTTGATTTCTTTCATCAGTGTTTTATAGTTTCCTATATGTAGATCTTTTGTTTCTTTAGATAAATTTATTCCTAAGTATTTTATTCTTCTTGCTGCAATGGTGAATGGGATTGTTTTCTTAATTTCTCTTTCTGTTTTCTCATTGTTAGTGTATAGGAACACAAGGGATTTGTGTATTTATTTTATATTCTACAACTTTACTATGTTCATTGATTAGCTCTAGTAATTTTCTGGTGGTGTCTTTAGGGTTTTCTATGTAGAGGATCATGTCATCTGCAAACCATGAGAGTTTTACTTCTTATTTTCCAATCTGGATTCCTTTTATTTCTTTTTCTTCTCTGATTGTTGTGGCTAGGGCTTCCAAAACTATATTGAATAGTAGTGGTGGGAATGGGCACCCTTGTCTTGTTCCTGATTTTAGAGGAAATGCTTTCATTTTTTTCCATTGAGGATGATGTTTGCTGTGGTTTTATTGAATATGGCTTTAATTCTGTTGAGGTATATTCATTCTAGGCCTGCTTTCTGGAGAGTTTTTAATCATAAATGGGTGTTAAATTCTGTCAAAAGCTTTCTCTGTATCCATTGTGATAATGATGTGGTTTATATCTTTCAATTTGTTAATATTGTGTTGCACACTGATTTATTTCCTGAATATTGATGAATCCTTGCCTCTCTGGGATAAAGTCCACTTGTTCATGATGTATGATCTTTTTAATATGTCGATGGGTTCTATTTGTTAGAATTTTGTTAAGGATTTTTGCATCTGTTTATCAGTGATATAGGCCTGTCGTTTTCTTTTTTTGTGGCATCTTTATCTGGTTTTGGTATTAGGGTGGTGGTGGCCTCATGGAATGAGTGGGAGATTACCTTCCTTTGCAATGTTCTGGAAGAGTTTGAGTAGAACAGGTGTTAGCTCCTCTCTAAATTTTTGGTAGAATTCATTTGTGAAGATATCTGGTCCTGGCCTTTTGTTTGTTGGAAGAATTTTGAGTACAGTTTTGATTTTCATGCTTATAATGGGTCTGTTAAGATTTTCTATTTCTTCCTTGTTCAGTTTTGGAAGGTTATACTTTTCTAAGAATTTGTCCATTTCTTCCCAGTTGTCCATTTTATTTGCATATAGTTGCTGGTAGTAGTCTCTAATGATCTTTTGCATTTCTGTGTTGTCTGTTGGAGTTCACCAATTTCATTTCTAATTTTGTTGATTTGATTTTTATCCCTTTTTTTTTTTTGATGAATCTGGCTAATGGTTTGTCTATTTTATTTATCTTCTCAAAGAACCAGCTTTTATTTTTATTGATTTGCTGTAGTCGCCTTCATTTCTTTTTCACTTATTTCTGCTTTAATTTTTATGATTTCTTTCCTTCTACTCACTGTTTGGGTTCTTCATTTTTCTTTTTCTAGTAGCTTTAGGTGTGAAGTTAGATTATTTATTTGAATTTTCTCTTGTTTCTTGAGGTAAGCTTGTATTGCTATGAACCTTCCTCTTAGCACCACTTTTATCAAATCCTGTAGGTTTGGGTTGTAGTGTTTTCATTTTCATTTGTTTCACCATGCATATTTTGATTTCCTTTTTTTTTTTCTTATTTAGAAGCGTGTTTTTTAGCCTCCATATGTTTGTATTTTTAATAGTTTTTTTTTTTTCTGTAGTTTATATCTAATCTTACCGCATGTGATCGGAAAAGATGCTTGAAATTATTTCAATTGTTTTGGATTTACCAAGGCTAGATTTATGGCCCAGGTTATGATCTATCCTGGAGAATGTTCCGTGTGCACTTGAAAAAGAGGTGAAGTGCATTGTTTTGGGGTGAAATGTCCTATAGATATCAATTAGATCTAACTGGTCCATTGTATCATTTAAAGTTTGTATTTCCTTGCTAATTTTCTGTTTGGTTTATCTATCTATACATGTGAGTGGGATATTAAATCCTCTCACTATTTGTGTTACTGTTAATTTTGCCTTTCACACTTGTTAGCCTTTGCCTTAGATATTGAGGTGCTCCTATGTTGGGTGCATATATATTTATAATTGTTATATCTTCTTCTTGGAATTATCCTTTGATCATTATGAAGTGTCCTTCTTTGTCTCTTTTCATGGTATTTATTTCAAAGTCTCTTATCTGATATGAGTATCACTATTCCTGCTTTCTTTTGGTCTCCATTTTCCTTAAATAGCTTTTTCCATCCCTTCACTTTCCGACTGCATGTGCCCCTTGATTTGAGTGGGTCTCTTGTAGACAACATATATAGGGGTATTGTTTTTGTATCCATTCAGCCAATCTTTGTCTTTTGGTTGGGGCATTCAACTCACTTACATTTAAGGTATTTATTGATAAGTATGATCCCATTGCCATTTATTTTTTGTTCTGGGTTCAACTTTATAAACCTTTTCTGTGTTTTATGTCTAGAGAAAATCCTTCAGCATTTGTTGAAGAGCTGGTTTTGTGGTGCTGAATTTTCTCAGCTTTTGCTTATCTGTAAAGCTTTTGATTTTTCCTTCATATTTGAATTAGATCCTTGCTGGGTATAGTAATCTGGGTTGTAGGTTTTTCTCCTTCATCACTTTAAGTATGTCCTGCCATTCCCTTCTGGCCTGAAGAGTTTCTATTAAAAGATCAGCTGTTATTCTTATGGGGATCCCTTTGTGTGTTATTTGTTGCTTTTCCCTTATTGCTTTTAATATTTGTTGTTTGTGTTTGATCTTCGTTCATTTGATTTATACGTGTCTTAGGTGTTTTGCCTTGGCTTTATTCTGTTGGGGACTCTCTAGTTTTCTTGGACTTGGGTGCCTATTTCCTTCCCCATAATAGGGGAGTTTTCAACTATTACCTCTTTGAGTATTTTCTCATGCCCTTTCTTTTTGTCTTCTTCTTCTGAGACACCTATGATTTGAGTGTTGGGACATTTAACATTGTCCCAGAGGTCTCTGATGTTGTCCTCATTTATTTTATTTCTTTTTTCCTCTCTGCTTCATTTATTTTCATCGTTCTATTTTCTGCCTCCTTTATTCTCTCTTCTGTCTCAGTTATTCTACTGTTGATTCCGTCCAGGGTGCTTTTGATCTCAGTTATTGCATTATTCATTATTGATTGACTATTCTTTATTTCGTCTAGGTCCTTGTTAAACATTTCTTGCATCTTCTCAATCCTTGTCTCTATTTATCTGTAACTCCATTTTGTTTTCAAGATTTCAGGTCATCTTGTTATCATTATTCTGAATTATTTTTCAGGTAGACTCCCTATCTCCTCCTCTTTGGTTTGGTTTGGTGGGTATTTATAATGTTCCTTTACCTGATGAATATTTCTCTGCCTTTTCATTTTGTTTAGATTGCTGTGTTTGGGGTGCCCTTTCTGTAGGCTTGAAGTTCCTGGTTCCCATTTATTGTGGAGCATGCTCCCTGTGGGTGGGGTTGAACTAGTGGTTTGTCAAGGTTTCCTGGTTGGGAGAGCTTGTGTCTGTGTCCTGGTGGGTGGAACTGAGTCTTTTCTCTCTTGAGTGAAATGAAGTGTCTAGTAGTGCATTTTCGGGTGTCTATGGGTTTGGCATGGCTTTGGGAAGCCTGTCTTTTAATGCTCAGAGCTGTGTTCCTGCTTTGCTGGAGAATTAGCATTGTATGCCTTGCACTAGAACTTGTTGGCTCTTGGGTGGAGCTTGGTTTTAGTGTAGGTATGGAGACTTGGGTGAGTTCTTGTCTATTGATGTTCCCTTGAATCAGGAGTTCTCTGATGTTCTCAATTTTTGGAGTTAAGCCTCCTCCCTTTGACTTCTGGTCCTTCTCTTATACTAGCCTAAAGGCTTCTCCATCCATACAGCACAGATGATAAAACATCTAGGTTAATGGTGCAAAATTCTCCACAGTGAGGGACACCCAGATAGATTCACGGAGCTACATACAGAACAGGGAGAAGGAAGATAGGGGTGACCAGGAGGAGAAGAAGGGGAGTCAAACGGGAGAGGCCAATCTAGCCAGTAATCAGTTCCTAAGTGTTCTCCACAGTCCAGAACACCCAGAGAGATTCACAAAGTAGAGAAGAGAAGGGAGAGGAAGGAGATATAGGTGATCTGAGGGAGAAAAGGGACAGTCAACAGGGGAGAGAGTAATCAAGTCAGTAATTACATCCCTAAGTGAAAATGGATGCTGAAGATTAGATTCTTAAAGGTAAACATTAATAACAAATATCAAAAAGCAAAGATTAAAAATCTAGAATAGAGGTTAGACTCTCAAAAATACAATATAAAAATACAAAACAAAATCAATCACAAAATTGAAATATATATATATATATATGAAATTTGCTTTAAAAATAGTGTCTTTTTCTGCAAGATAATAGTAGGTTATAAAAATGAAAATAAAACAGAAGGAACATACCTTAACATAATAAAAGCTATATATGACAAACCCACAGCAAGCATTACCCTCAATGGTGAAAAATTGAAAGCATTTCCCCTAAAATCAGGAACAAGACAAGGATGTCCACTCTCACAACTACTATTCAACATAGTTTTGGAAGTTTTGGCCATAGCAATCAGAGCAGAAAAAGAAGTAAAAGGAATCCAGATAGGAAAAGAAGAAGTGAAACTCTCTCTGTTTGCAGATGACATGATCCTCTACATAGAAAACCCTAAAGACTCTACCAGAAAATTACTAGAGCTAATCAATGAATATAGTAAAGTGGCAGGATATAAAATTAACACACAGAAATCCCTTGCATTCCTATACACTAACAATGAGAAAACAGAAAGAGAAATTAAGGAAACAACACCATTCACCATTGCAACAAAAATAATAAAATACTTAGGAGTATATCTACCTAAAGAAACAAAAGATCTATACATAGGAAACTATAAATCACTGATGAAAGAAATCAAAGAGGACTCAAACAGATGGAGAAACATACCGTGTTCATGGATTGGAAGAATCAATATTGTCAAAATGGCTATTCTACCCAAAGCAATCTATAGATTCAATGCAATCCCTATTAAGCTACCAACGGTATTTTTCACAGAACTAGAACAAATAATTTCCACAATTTGTATGGAAATACAAAAAACCTCGAATAGCCAAAGTAATCTTGAGAAAGAAGAATGGAACTGGAGGAATCAACCTGCCTGACTTCAGACTATACTACAAAGTCACAGTCATCGAGACAGTATGGTACTGGCACAAAGACAGAAATATAGATCAATGGAACAGAATAGAAAGCCCAGAGATAAATCCACGAACCTATGAACACCTTATCTTCGACAAAGGAGGCAAGGATATACAATGGAAAATAGACAACCTCTTTAACAAGTGGTGCTTGGAAAACTGGTCAACCACTTGTAAAAGAATGAAACTAGAACACTTTCTAACACCATACACAAAAATAAACTCAAAATGGATTAAAGATCTAAATGTAAGACCAGAAACTATAAAACTCCTAGAGGAGAACATAGGCAAAACACTCTCTGACATAAATCACAGCAGGATCCTCTATGACCCACCTCCCAGAATATTGGAAATAAAAGCAAAAATGAACAAATGAGACCTAATGAAACTTAAAAGCTTTTGCACAACAAAGGAAACTATAAGCAAGGTGAAAAGACAGCCCTCAGATTGGAAGAAAATAATAGCAAACAAAGAAACAGACAAAGGATTAATCTCAAAAATATACAAACAACTCCTGCAGCTCAATTCCAGAAAAATAAATGAACCAATCAAAAAATGGGCCAAAGATCTAAAGAGACATTTCTCCAAGGAAGACATACAGATGGCTAACAAACACATGAAAAGATGCTCAACATTACTCATCATTAGAGAAATGCAAATAAAAACCTCAATGAGGTACCATTACACGCCAGTGAGGATGGCTGCTATCCAAAAGTCTACAAGCAATAAATGCTGGAGAGGGTGTGGAGAAAAAGGAACCCTCTTACACTGTTGGTGGAAATGCAAACTAGTACAGCCACTACGGAGAACAGTGTGGAGATTTCTTAAAAAACTGGAAATAGAACTGCCATATGACCCAGCAATCCCACTTCTGGGCATACACACCAAGGAAACCAGATCTGAAAGAGACACGTGCACCCCAATGTTCATTGCAGCACTGGTTTATAATAGCCAGGACATGGAAGCAACCCAGATGTCCCATCAGCAGACGAATGGATAAGGAAGCTGTGGTACATATACACCATGGAATATTACTCAGCCATTAAAAAGAATTCATTTGAATCAGTTCTAATGAGATGGATGAAACTGGAGCCCATTATACAGAGTGAAGTAAGCCAGAAAGATAAAGAACATTACAGCATACTAACACGTATATATGGAATTTAGAAAGATGGTAATGATAACCCTATATGCAAAACAGAAAAAGAGACACAGATGTACAGAACAGACTCTTGGACTCTGTGGGAGAAGGCGAGGGTGGGATGTTTTGAGAGAACAGCATTGAAACATGTATATTATCAAATAAGAGGGTAACAGGCAGGAAGGCCAGTGCTCTCCAAATGGAGGAAAGAGGCTGCAAGAGCCAGACATTTTTATATCTCTGAAGCAGCAGGAAGAAACAACCCAGGGATAGGTTTTTTCTTCCCTATACAAAGTTAAAAGGAGGTTTCTCTTAACATGCTGTGTTGCCATGACACATGGTCTCACCTAAAGCTAACTGCTCTCAAACATTGAGTTAACCAATACATTTCTTTTTCTTATGGAAATGTTGTCTTAAGCTATGTTAATGTACCCCAGACTCTCTTCAAGTTGGTTCAGCCAAATGGCCTAACTTACTCAGGTATTGTTCCCGTAATCGATGTAAATGAAACTATTTTTTGGTATTCTGCCCTTCTATAAGATTCAAGTCAATCATTTTATGGCCAGGGATGAATTATTTGGTGCCATTCTAAATTTTATGACATTCCTTTCTTTTCATTAACAGACTGTGAGTGACTATATAACATACAGCTAAAGACTAGGAGGCGGGTACTCTTTTGCCCCCTTCTGATGCCTATGTCAGAAGCTTTCTCTATCTCCTTTATACTTTAATAAAACTTTATTACACAAAAGCTCTGAGCAATCCAGCCCATCTCTGGCCCCGGATTGAATTCGTCTCCTCCAGAGGCCAAGAATCCCGGCGTCTTATAGCTCAGCAACAACCTTTTTCATTATCTATAGTGAAACAGATCACCAGCCCCAGTTTGAATGCATGAGACCAGTGCTTGGGCCTGGTGCACTGGGAAGACCCAGAGGGGTTGGGTAGAGAGGGAGGTGGGAGGGGGGATCGGGATGGGGAATACATATAAATCCATGGCTGATTCATGTCAATGTATGACAAAACCCACTACAATATTGTAAAGCAATTAGCCTCTAACTAGTAAAAATAAATGGGAAAAAAAAGAAAATAAATAAAGGAGTAACAAAGGACTTAATTATTTTTTTTTAATTTAAAAGTGATAATAGTAAAAATATATCTAGGAATTTCTCTGGAGCTGTTGTGGGCAGTGTGGGCTCAGTTCAGTGTCAGATAGTTCCTTGTTCCCACTTGTACTTATTTTCAAGGTCCATAGACCCTCTCCAGTGCCCAGTCAATGTTAACTACTGGGTTTTACTCTGTTGCACCTGTCACTTCCAGAGTGGTTCCCTCTTCTTTGTTTATGTTGACTTCCTTTGTTTGCAAGTCTCCTCAGTGTCTAATTTCCACCCTAACACAAGGGGGTGAATGTGGTCACTTATGTAGGCTCACTTGTTGAGTTGTGTTGTGGGGAGGGAGGGACACTGCAAAGAAATATCACTGGCACGTGTAGGGAGTGCTCACAGTGCATGGACCACCCTGGGTTTGCCACAGCTCATGGCAGCACATGCTTCCTGGGTCTACACTGCTCAGGCTCCAGGGTGTTCTGCAAGGGCACTGTCTGAGGTGGGCCTGTGGTTTGTGCCCTTCCCAGGTCTGAGCAAATTCGGCGACCAGGTGATTGGCGAGTGTGCGTTCCAGGTGGGCCGTGCATCTTAATCACCTCCCTTGTCCCAGCCGCTCGGTTTTCCAGGTGCGCTGTGAGAGCACCATCTCAGGTGTGCCGTGTGTCTCCTCTGGGGAGCTGATCTCAGGCTGAGACCCTCCTGGCAGATGTCAACCATCCAGGATCTCAGGAAGACGTGGTTAGCATCTAGGAACCTGCTGAGTTTGGTGGAAGATGCCATCTCTGGGGCCAAGACTGGAGCAGCCCCTTGCCTTCGACTCTGGCTGTCACACACCCACCTCTCTACTTTGGTGTGGGGGTGGGGGTGCAGGAAGGGGCCTGTAGGCAGCCAGCTAGCTCTCCTTTGGTATTTGCCCAATCCTTTCTTCTGTGAGCAGGCCAGGCTGTGCATTAGGTTAGAGCCTTTCATGGGCAAGGTGTTTGGTTTTTTTTTTTCTCTCTCTCTCTCTCTCCAGCAATCCCACAGTTTGGTTTGTATCTCATGTTAGTTCCCTCATATGGTCCTCAGGGCATTCAGGCCCAGTCCTTCCCCTAAGCACTGATGATGCAGCCCGCACCTTACCGCCCAGCCCTTGCTCACTGGTGGAGGACAAGAGCATCTGGGATACTTCTCTGCTGGCAGTTGCAGTTAGGCCTGTGTTCAGTGTGTGGGGTGGGGGTGGGGGGTTGTGGGGTTTTTTTGTTTGTTTTTTGTTTTTTCTTTCTCCCATTTATGTTGCCCTCTGAGATTCCAATGTTTGTTTGTTTGTTGTTTTTTCTTTCTCCCATTTATGTTGCCCTCTGAGATCCCAAAAGTCCCCACAGATCCACCTGTGAGAGGGCTTCCAACTGTGCGGAAACTTCTCCTTCATGACTCTCTCCCCAGGTCTCCAACTCTTTTGTCTTTCTTTTTGTCTTTTATATTTTGTCCTACCTCCTTTTGAAGAGGATGGACTGCCTTTCTGGGTGCCTGGTTCAGTGTTCAGAAGTTGTTTTATGGAAGATGCTCAGCTTTCAAATGATCTTTTCATGAATTTGTGGAGGAGAAAGTGGTCTCCCCATCCTCTTCCTCCGCCATCTTGGGATTGCTCACAGCCTTTCTTACTTGTAGTTTTCCTGTAATTTATTCTAGTCTTCCTCATAAGAACATAGTGACTTTTTCTATATGTTCCTGCAAAACTGTAAGACCCTTCCTTGATCCATTTTCATTCCTAGAAATGCCCATAAATTGTTTTCTTATAAATGTCCTGACCATCATGACATGGCAAATACTTAGTAAAGCCCTGACTTTGACGCAGTTCAACCACAACTCCTCTGAGCTGCCATGGATTCTCAGAACTGCTGGATTAGTGCATACACTAATGCATACATACACACACAGAACTACTTTCTTATAAATTCACAGTAACACATGAAGCCAGGATACAAGTACTCATTGGCAATCTATTTAGATTTTTCTAATTAGATCTCTCAATCTAAACAGATTGTTTTAGCCTACTTTCTTTTTTCAAATGTCTTATTCTAAAGTTTCCTCATTCCCTTTCATCAGATAGCTAGCCAAAACAAACACCCTCAGCTTTCTTTGATAAAATCCATCCTCCTGACCCTCTCCCTGTTCGCCACTCACAGTGGGACAGGCATCCTAACCTTCTACCACAACCTGTGCCTCCCATCTTATGGTGTATCAGGGCTCCCTTAGACCACCCTGAGTTTCAACAATTCATGAGATGGGCTCACAAGACTCAGCACAAAATTGTGCTCAGGTTCTGATTTATTACAGAGGAAATATACAGAGCAAAACTAGCAAAGGGAAAAAGCAAATGAGGTGAAGTCCAGAGAAACCAGGCACAAGTGCCAAGAGTCCTCTCAGAAGAGTTACACAGTGCACCTGAATCCCTTTAACAAACAGTGGGGACATGTCTGCCATATGATCTAACAGGGTCTCAGTACCAATGGGTTTACTGGGGGCCATCACTCAGGCAGGCACATTCTGCCTAGCACACACCAAAATTCCAGATTCCCAGGAGGAAGGCAGATGTTCAGCACAAAACATACTTTTTTTGCACTGAGAGTTTAGTCACAGTGACCCCCTCTGTGCATAAATTTGAAAAATCTGAAATCCACACTCTTGGATGCCAACCACGGGGCACCCTTGAAAGCAGACCTTTGTAAAGATTACATTCTCATGCCTTCCTCTCCTTGGGAGCCTTACCCTTTATATATTATTCCCTTTCCTTTCTGTACACCACGGTCCTCTCTTTTTGCACATTCTTATCACCATTTAAATAATCTCACATCTCCAAGAATAAAAATCCTCCCAACTCACATTTTCCTCCAGCCACCTCACTATCATTCTTTATCACTACCTTCACCTTCATATGTATTCAATAACAATCTTGAAAGAATTCTGAGCCCTACATTTTTCCTTTCCTCAGTTAATTCTCATTCACCTAGCCACCCTCTAACTCTATCCAGAAGTGCTTCACTATAACTGCTGTAGCATAAATCACCCACTGATATTCTGGTTGCTAGATACACCCAATGTTCTTACAATTGTAAGCTGTCAGCAGCAAGGTAACTGTTGGCATTGCATTCCTTTATGGATGTTGCTGTTTTGTGACCTCTGGCCACTTCTCAGCCTTCTTTCCCTCTGTCCACCCTCTACAAGTTGATTTGGCACAGGCATTTGCCCAAACCTACTTTTTCTCCTCATAAAACTGACTGGCCAATCTTCACTGGCCATGGATAAGTTGTCACGTTTCCATTAACCTTTCAAACACAATCCCTGGCTTGATTTTAAAAAATAATGTAAGGAATCTAAAATTTCTCAAGTGATACAAATATTTATTAAAAATCTATTAAAAACATGTGGTAAAGGGGTATACCCTTATGAAAAAAATAAATCTGCCTTAAGATCACATATTCCTCAGCCAAATTCATTAAGCAACTGACATAGGAATTGGTCCCTGTCATTTCTGGGATCTCATCCAGCCATCCGATTAAACAGACTCTATGCGCCAGGGTTTGTATTAGCCATTGAAGACAAACACATTTAATTGCTCAAACAGTATTCCTTTCCCTTTATCTGTTACTAACAGTAGGGATTTCTAAGTTATTATGCAATTTCTTTGCCACAAAATTCCAAGAGGCATCATCTGCAAAAAAAGGGACACTGAAACAAGATCCTTACTCTGTTTAAGGCAACAATAAACCTAGCTCAAGACTTGATTAAGTGAACCCTGGAATCAGCATTTTAAAGCCCTCCTGATGATTCTAATCCCTTGCCAAAGTTGGAACCACTGTTAAAGCTAGTCACCACAATAGCTTTCCTGTTTTCTATATAGTGAAATGTGTCCCATTTGGACCAAGTCGGATATAAGCTGTCTGGATGGTGTTCTATGAAAATGCTTGCTTTCCTGATAAGAACAGAGTGAAAGCTGTTATACGATCCTTCCCAGTCATCCCTCTGACTTATTTGAAAGCAGATAACACATTTGAAACTAGAGAAGCCATCAGGCGACAATATAATGACTAAAGTCAACACACTAAGGATGGCAGAGCAGAAATGCCAAGACTGTGTACAAGGTTGCATTGCTAAACAACTAAACTAACTCCTACCTATAAACATGTGTGAAAAATAGCAATTTTTTTTTAAATTTAGGCTACCATTAATTACTAGTTGCATTATCTATAGCCCTGAAGAACCACTATTCAGTTTTACTTCAAGTTTCTTTGTCAGGTACACAAGGATAAAGTGGAAAAATTCCTTAGTGATTGAGATTCATTCCTTAACAATGCTACAGTCATGCATTAACAATTGTGATCAGGTTACACAAGCAGGGATATTTTGAAAACATTCATGGCACTCAATTATCCTTCACAGGAAAAGAACTAGTCTCCTTATTGCTAATCTACACTGCAAACAGTGACTCTTAGAAATAGTAGAATGAATAATAATAATAATACAGAGCATTTACATGTACCAATTATGTCTTAAACACCCAGCAGGCATCATTTCAATCTAATTCTGAAAATCACCAATTTTGATATTTACTCCACTGTACATATGAAGAAAAAAATACTTAGAAAGATAAAATTAATTTACCCATTGCTTGACAGCTGTTAAGTGCTCTAGTCAGAATTTGAACTCAGATAGTCTTGATTCATAGGCTACTAAGAAACTATGGAACCTTATCTAGTCCAAAGATTTCCTGCAAATTCCAGGACAATACATAACCATGACCTAGATACCTCCAATGAAAATCTCACAGACAACAAAAGATAAACACACAACTCTATATCTGAGCTTTCTCTTCTTTTGGGAAAAAAAAAAAAGTTTCTATCATCTGTACAAGTATCTCAAGAAATTTTTCTCTCAGTCTGTGTTTCTGCTTATCAAATTATCATATCCAGTCAACCATGAAATTATGTAGGTTGATGACTTAAAAAAAAAAAAAATATGACCACATATTAGAGGGAGGTGGAAGGGGGGATTGGGATGGGGAATACATGTAAATCCATGGCTGATTCATGTCAATATATGACAAAAAACCACTGCAATATTGTAAAGTAATTAGCCTCCAACTAATAAAAATAAATGAAAAAAAAAACAGCTCTAAAAAAAATATGACCACATATTGGGTCACACAATTAATTGAGTGGCTAATAATCAGTATTTTTAAGATAAAATAGAACAATCATCATAACAGCTGAAAAAAAGTCATATGATCAATAAATGCAATCAGTGCAGAACTCTACAAACATTCATGATAAAAGCTCTCATGTAAACTAGAAATAGAGGGGAACTTCTTCAACTTGATAAAGGATATCTACAAAATCCTGCAGCTAACATCATAGTTAATGATGAGAAACTTGAAACACTCCCACTAAGAACAAGTATAAAGCAAGGGTGACTTCTCTCACCATTCCTTTCCAACAGGATCCTGGGAATTTTAGCTCATGCAATAAGACAAGGATGCAAGAAAGGAGGTAAGAATCTCAGATAACATGACTGTCTATGCAGAAAGTCTAAAAGAGTCTGGTTAAAAAAAAAAGTTTGTTATAACTGAAAAGCAATTACAGCTAGGATGCAGAATACAAGGTTACAAAAGTCAGTTGCTTATCTATATACCATCACTGAACAAGAGGAATTTGAAATTAAAGACACAATGCCATTTACATGTGCATCCACAAAAATAAAACATTCAGGTATAAATCTGACTAAATATATACATTTTACATGAGAAAAATTATAAAACTAATGAATTAAATAAAAATGAACCAAAAAAAAAAAATGTAGAGAGATTTCATTCTCATGGACAGCAGCATTCAGTATTTTTAGGATGTCACTTCTTTCTAACTTGATCCATACATTCAATGCAATCTTAATCAAACTCCAAGCAAGTTATTTTTTGGATAGCAACAAAATGACTCTGAAGTTTATACAGAAAAGCAAAATAGCCAGAATAACCAACATAATATTGAAATATAAAACAAAGTTGGAAGACTAACACTATCCAACTTTCAGACTTATCATAGAGGTACAGTAATCAAGAGAGTGATATTGGCCAAAAGTTAGACAAATTGATCAAAGGAACAGAATAGAGAACCCAGAAATGGACATCCATGTATATAGTCAACTGTTCTTTGACAAATGAACAAAGGCAGGACAAAGCCTTTATGGAGCAAAGACAGTTTTTCTATCACCATTTGTTGAAAATGGTGATATGCATATGACTATCCACACACACATATGAACTTAAGCATAGACTTACAGGCTTCACAAAGATTCACAATGAATCACAGACTTAAATGTGAAACAGAAAACTCTTAGATGATAACAAAGGAGAAAAACTAGATGACAATAGATTTTTGTAATAAATTTTTAGATACAACATAGTAGCCATGATTCATGAAAGAAGCAATTAATTAGTTGAACTTAATTAAAATTAAGAACTTCTGCTTTGCAAAAGACAGTTTCAAGGGAATGAGAAGACAAGTCACAGACTGGGAGAAATATTTACAAGAGATACATCTGATACAGGATCATTCTCCAAAATATATAAAGAAGTCTTCAAACTTGAAAATATGGAGATAAAAAACCCACTTAAAAATTGGCCGAAGACTTGGACACCTTAAAAAACTATACACAGATTGCAAATAAAAATATGAAAAGATGCTCTACATTGTATGTCACCAGGGAAGTGCAAATTAAACAACAACAAGATACCACTCTACACCTTTTAGAATGGCTAAAAATCAAAAACACTGACACCACAAAATGATGGTGAGGGTGTAAAGCAAGGTGGGAATGCAAAATGGTACAGCCACTGTGGAAGACAGTTTGACGTTTCTTACAAAATTATACATACTCATATCACATTTCCTTTGTAGTGACCCAAAGGAGTTAAAATGTATGTCCACACAAACTCCTGCATGCAGATGTTTATAGCAGGTTTCTTCATAATTGCCAAAACTTAGAAACAACCACAAGGTCCTTCAGTAGGTGAATAGAAAAGTAAACTGTGATAACCAGGCACTGGAATATTATGGAGAGATCAAGGGAGGAAGGAAGGAAGAGGAAAAAGAGTCATACAGCAATGAAAAGACATGAAGGAACTCTAAGTGAAGGAAGTCATATTTGAAAAGACTATTTATTGTATGATTCCAACTATATGACATTCTAGGAAAGGCAACGAATGTCCATCTAGTCAAAGCTATGTTTTTTCCAGTAGTCATGTATGTGAGAGTTGGACTGTAAAGCTGAGTGCCAAAGAAGTGATGCTTTTGAAATGTGGTGTTGGAGAAGACTCTTGAGACTCCCTTGGACTGCAAGGAGATCAAACCAGTCAGTCCTGAAGGAAATCAGTCCTGAATATTCATTGGAAGGACTGATGCTGAAGCTGAAACTCCAATACTTTGGCCACCTAATGCAAAGAGCAGACTCATTTGAAAAGACTCTGATGCTGAGAAAGATTGAAGGCTGAAGGAGAAAGGGACAAGAGAGGATGAAATGGTTGGATGGCTTCACTGACTCAATGGACATGAGTTTGAGCAAGCTCCAGCCATTGGTAAAGGACAGGGAAGCCTGGTGTGTTGTAGTCCATTCGGTTGCCAAGAGTCAGACATGACAGAGCAACTGAACTGAACTGAAAAAAATTCAAAACTATGGATGTAGTAAAAAGATCAGTAGTTGCCAGAAGATGTGAGGTATGGTAGAAGAGTGGATAAGCAGCTGGAGCACAGAGGATTTTTTAGGGCAGTGGAAACATTCTCTATAATATGGTAATGGTGGACACATGTCATTATACATTTGTCCAAACCCATCAAATGTACTACACCAAGACTGAACCATAATGTAAACTAAGGACTCCGGGTGATTATGATGTGTAACCATAGGTTCATCTACTATAGCAAATGTAGCAACTGTTGGGGGTGTTGATAATGGGGGAGACTATGCATGTGTGGGGGTAAAGGGGTATATGGGAAATCTCTGCAACTTCCTCTCAAGTTTTCTGTGAACCTAAAACTGCTAAAAACCTAAAATCTTTGTTTAAAAAAATCTTATGCTAAAAATAAAATCAGTTAATAAATATAAGATACTGATATAGATATATGCACATGACATGTGGATTATATACAAATTTGCATTATATAATTGATACATGTGATTATATTGGATATATCACACACAGATATCTATAGGTAGTTGACAAGTAGGATGACAACTGAGCCAATCAATAATTTTAACATGTCTGCTTAGTGACCTTCTCTGTGCTACATGAGCTGAAGGATAACTACAAAGTGTTATTCTATTCTATGCTATTGTTAGTTCTATCCAGACTAAGTGTTTAGAATCAGTTCATAAGAAAGAAAAGAGGTTTAATAGAACTTTGTGGGAACAACTAAGGGCTCTGACCTTAAAGTTTATAGAGGATGCTGGGGACACTCACTAGGGACACTCCTTGTTTTCAAGTCATCGCCTCTAGTGGCCTTTCATGGCATGTTCCCCCCTGTTTTATCATCTGAAAATCCCTCTCTTTAGTGCTACTGTTTCAGTTTACATTAACAAAAATGGGAGCATCTCTAAAGCCCTCTCTACTCCACTGTTTTCAGACTTTTAAAACCAATTTTCCCCTGGCCAACACAAACCATGTCCTAAATTAATGTTGCTTAACATTAAAAAAGATTGATCTTGTTAATTAATAAAATAATGTGTTTCTTGTTTATTTTAATTGAAGGATAGTTGTTTTCCAATATTGTGTTGGTTTCTGCCATGCATCAACATAAAATAATGTTTTTAATAAAAAATAAAACAAAAAATGTCACAACCAATAGTGCATAGTATTGTCTGAAACCAACACTTTTCAGATATATGTGTGTGGGTGTGTGTGTGAGTGTGTAAGAGTGTGTGTGTGGGTATAATGACAAGTGACACTAAACATATTTCCTATTTTAGCCAGTGGTCAAAATGTTTTAAAAGCTTTTTGTCAATTGTATCTCCTAAATAGCTCTTGAATCCACCCATTCTCTCTCTTTCATTTAAATTTCTACTCTATTTCAGCATCATGAATTTTTCACAAACTTCTAATTGTTCTCTTTGCCTCAGGTTTTTCCAATTAAAATCCATTTTCTGCACTGCAGCCCTGATTAGTTTTCAAAAGCAAAAAAATCCAACGATGTTGCGCCTTTGAATATTTAGTTTTTTGTGCTCTTTTTGTTTTGGATTTTTGTTTTGCATTTTGCAATGAACTTTAAGTCTGAACTAAACCAAGACTACAATGCATTAAGTTCTAGAAGCTTCTTACCTCTCACCTCATCTCTCTCTCTCATTATACATGGTCTATTTTCTGTCAACTGAACATGATCTTCCAATCTCTCTGCTGTTTCAGGACAATCCAGCTAAGTGGTGGGAAACAGGTGATAAACTTTATTTGCCAGGTTATTACTGCATCTGCTTGGAATATCTTTCTTTTTGTTCATCTCTTTGTTCTTGATTACTACTCATGGTTCATATTCAAAGGTTTGTTAATGGTTCCTGTATGCTTTTCCTGTGTATATTTTTTATTTGTATCCCTTTTAGGGTGTGATGGCTTCCAGAACTCCATATAAGCTCATATGATGCATTTGTGAGATTTTATAATGATGTCTCCTACATATTCACACTCTTGTGGGCATGTGACTTGAGAAGTGGACAGCATCCCTAGGCAGTGAGCATACTTTACAATCTCCTTCCCTCCCTCTCTCACGCACTCACGCACACACTCACACACACACACCCCTAATGGTATATGATCTCAACTGAAGCCCTTACCATTAGGGCCAGCAATTGCTTGTTTACTTGTTTGTCTTCCAGACCAGAGGTAAAATCCTTGGGGGAAAGGTTTCATTAGCTCTGTTCATATATATCACCAATGACTACCTAATTTCCTGACACAGTGTAGATACTCGTCCCTTCATTCAATGAACAAAAAGTGAGCACCTTCTGTATGCTAACCAATGTTCCAGGGACTGAAGGTATAAGAGTGAAGAAAATAATTGAAATGCCTGCTTTTAGTATACTTTCTCATGGAAGGTGTCAAGAAGAAAGATATCTTCTGTTACTCAAATTGAGCTTAACGGGTAATTGACCTGATATACATCAAAAAGCAGGAAAAGACCAGGTAACTTCCTGAGGCAAAGCATGTTTGAAGTTTTATTGGGCAAGAAAGTGAGAATATGTTTCATTATGATTTGAAGCAGGCTGCAGTGTCCCTTGTCTGTAAGTGCTGGAAATGTTCAGATTGCTTTGTGCCCTGTTCGTGCCTGGGATTATTGGTACCATCCTGAAACAGTTCCTTTGAGAGCTGTTTTTATAATCCTCGTAGCTTGTCTTTTCCTCAAATTTCAGGTAGGGACAGGTAGCAAAACACCAGACAAACAAAAACAGGGCTTGGGTTGTGGGAAAAGGAGAGGGTCACACCTCTATTATGTCTGCTTTAATTCTTTTACAAAAGATAATAGAGCTAACATATTTCCTGGGTGCTTTACAAATCCATATTTTCCTGTTAAATGTCCTGTAAAATCTGCTTGTTCATTTAATACAACTACCCCAAGAGGAGAGTTTGAGATGAGAAGACTGAGTCACACAAAGCTTAAATACTTATCTAGCATATGTGTCTAGAAAGCTGCAGAAGAGGTTTTGAGAGAATTTCTGTTCCAACTCACTATGATTAGCTGCTTCTGAATAAATAATCCCGAATAAATGAACAAGGAACTTTTTTTTCCTTAGAAGGCAGACAAACAAACTCTCCTAAAAACCCACAATGCTAATCAGGTATTTTACTGCCAAACCAGGTTTAAGCAGCTGATGTGAGCACTGCTGCACTGATTCTACTTGGTATTCAAGATCTGAGGGCTGATCCAATCTCCCTAGGACTTCTCTCTTAAAAGACTATCTGAGGAATACTAACAGAAATGAGAATTATTTTATATCTTACGACTTAAACTGGAAAGCATAATACTATATAAATAAAGTATTATAGATTGTACTTATTAAACATAAAAGCAATTGTTCTTTTTTATTATATCATTAATAGACATTTAAATTTCCTGCCTGAAGAGAAAATGTTAAAAGAAGTAGTGACATTTGAGTTTAATTGTAATGCAAAATATGCTTCCACATCAGTAAAACAGGAGTTTATGAGCCTAATTCTTTCCTTCCTATTATTAGGGTGTCTTTCTTGAGATGTTTGGGGTTCCTTCTAAGATTGAGAAGGAGACTGAAATCACATTTGATATTTGGGGTCTGGTGGCACTTGTCACACAGTACTGTAGAAAATGAAGAAGAATAATAATCTGGAAACCTAAATCTAGTTTTTTACTTCTGCTATTTGCTTAATCACTTAGGCAAGACTCTTGACTTTACTTACCTCTCCTAATACTGAGGAAAATAATAACTGCTTAGTTGTTATCTCAGGATGTTAAAAAATCTTTTATAAGATATAAATGACTCTTATATACTCTAAAAAGCAATAAAATTAGACACATATAAAATTATACATATACAATTACAAAACTGCACCTGTCTTTACTCTAGGTGCATGGTTTCAGGAATGTCTCCTAACTCCTCAGTATCTAATCCTCTCATTTATTAAATAAATATATCATCTAGTTACTACTAGGGTTATTTTGAACTCTAACTTTCCAGGTGTACAAATAAGAGAACCGTAGAACTTTGAGGAGCAATATTAGGACAGGAAACTGGTTGAGCTCAATGGGCATCTATAAGCTTCCACCTGTTGGTCCCACTGTCTCCATCAGGCTCCATGGCAATTTTTATAGTAATATTTTCTCATTTCAGTAATTCTCCTTATCAACATCGCAGTCATTCAAAAAGGCGAATCTGACATCAGTTCTGTTAACTTCTTTTATCACTGGATTTTCAACCACAAGATAAAAGCTCAAAGTCCTTAATAAGGCATCAAGGGCCCCTCATATGATGCCTACATTTCCAGCATCCTCTTCTACAATCTTGTCATTTCAGTGTTTGAAGTGAAACTTTGTAGGACTTTATGGGCAAGAGTGAAGAGATTTGCTTTCATGATAAGACAAATGGAAAACAATGGAAGGGTTTTACTTCGAGAAGTAAAATCATAAATCTTTAAAATCCCTTTGTGACAACTGGATTGCAGAAAAAATAAGAAAAAGAAGAAAAATGCAAAAAAAAATAATAATTGGGATTAGAGCTTTTCATTTGCAGTAAGAATGGTGGGTTTCCCTGGTGGCTCAGATCATAAAGTATCTGCCTGAAATTCAGGAGATCCCCAATTCAATCCTGGGTTGAGAACATCCCCTGGAGAAGGGACTGGCAACCCACTCCAGTATTCCTACCAGGACAATCCCATGGACAGAGGAGACTGACAGGCTGCAGTCCATGGTGCTGCAAAGAGTCTGACACAACTGAGCAACTAACACTCAACTGGTGGTAGAAGAAATGGAAAATGTAGACAGATTTGGATATATTTTGGTAGGATACTTGATGTCAGATTGCATGTAAGATAATAACTAAAGAATTGTTGTGAGTATGTGGAAAGATGTTAGTGCCTTTTTCAAGGAGAGAAAAAGTTAAGCTACTTTCATATTGACCATGGGCCTGTTTGATGGGCCTGTTGGACAGAGAACCTTTAAGTAGTCAGCTTGAGTTCAGTCTCAATATTAAATGAGAGGCTGCTGATGGAGAGTCATCATAATATAGAATGTATTTATAATCATGGAAACACTATACAGCACAAGCTGGAATCAAGGTTGCCGGGGGAAATATCAATAACCTCAGATACACAGACGACACCACCCTTATGGCAGCAAGTGAAGAGGAACTAAAAAGCCTCTTGATGAAAGTGAAAAAGGAGAGGGGGGAAAAAAGTGGCTTAAAACTCAACATTCAAAAAACTAAGATCATGGCATCTGGTCCCATCACTTCATGGCAAATAGGCAAATAGATGGGGAAACAATGGAAACAGAGTTTATTTTCTTGAGCTCCAAAATCACTGCAGATGGTGACAGCAGTCACGAAATAAAAAGACGCCTGCTCCTTGGAAGAAAAGCTATGACCAACCTAGACATCATATTAAAATGCAGAGATATTACATTGCCAACAAAGGTCCATCTAGTCAAATCTATGACTTTTCCAGGAGTCAAATATGGATGTGAGAGTTGGACTATAAAGAAAGTTGAGCACCAAAGAATTGATGCTTTTGAAATGTGGTGTTGGAAAAGATTCTTGAGAGTCTCCTGGACTGCAAGGAGATCCAACCAGTCAATCCTAAAGGAAATCAGTCCTAAATATTCATTGGAAGGACTGACGCTGAAGCTGAAACTCCAATACTTTGGCCTCCTGATGCAAAGAATTGACTCATTCAAAAAGACCCTGATGCTAGGAAAGATTGAAGTCAGAAGGAGAAAGGGACGACAGAGGATGAGATGTCTGGATGGCATTACTGACTTGATGGACATGAGTTTGAGCAAGCTCCAGCCATTTTTAATAGACAGGGAAGCCTGGTGCGCTGCAGTCCATGGGGTCACAAAGAGTCGGACACGACTGAGCAACTGAACTGAACTGTACTGAAGGAAAGCACACAGACAATGAATAGACGAAGCCTCAAGTCCAAGCTCCAAATTTTATTTCAGGAGGAGGTGGTAGAACTGGCAAAAGAGTGATCAATGTGATTTTAAAAAAGAATATTAGGTGTCATAATTGCAACTGCATTAGCTTCCTATTGTTTCTGTAACAAATTAGCATAACTTTAGTGCCTTAAAGTCACATAAATTAATTCTTTTATATTTCTGGACATGATGAGTTTCACATGGGTGAGCAGAGCTGGAAAGTCCTTTCCCCTGCTTGCGTGTTGTCTTAACTTCTATTTGTCTACAAAATCAGTCCAAACATCACCTCTCCTGAAAAACCTGTGTGGGCCTCCCGCGCCCATCTGATTTACATGACCTTTTCTGTGTTTCCATAAGAGCCTGTGCTTTCCTCTGCCCTGGCTGTACTGTAACCCTAATTTGCCTGTTTGTCAAACTACGTAGGCCGTGACACCTCTAGGGTAGGGTCCATATCATTTATCTATTTCAGATTTACAGGCACCATGCTTAGCATATAATAAATGTGAACTGAATGAAAATGAAACTAAATGGGTGGCAAGGGCTGCTTTCTAGTAAGAAGTTATTTCCTTTTCTAGCTTCAAGAGGCTTCCCACATTCACTGACTTATGCCCCCAGTCATGGTCACCTCTGCTTCTCTGGTCACTTCTGCTGTGACTCTTCTGAAAATCTCTTACAAGGACTTTTATGTTTACATCAGTTCTACTCAGATAATCCAAGAGAATTTCCCCATTGCAAGATCCTTATCCTAGTCACATTAGTAATGTCATATTTACTGTGTGATTTAACATATTCATAAACCCTGGTACTGAGGTATAGATATCTTTGGATGGGACAATTACTGAGTCTATCAAGTAGCAAAAAGATTCAAGTATATCATAAAGATAGACAGTGATCAACGATGTTAAATACTGCAGAGATACTGAAAGAAGTGAAGACAGAAAGTGGCTCTTGGATTTGCCACTTTATAGGTCATTGTTAACTTTAACCGTCACCCTTTCATCATTAGGTTGGAATAGGGTAAAGAGTAACTGATAAACGAGAAAGTGAAGACAATGAGTGTAAAAAATTATTTTGAGATATGCTTAGGAAAGAGAAAAAAGGAATAATAGTTGGAAGAAAAGGTGGAGTTAAAGTAAAGACTGTTTAAAAGATGAAAATTACTTTATGCAAATATGCATAATTTAATGAAGGTGAACAAAATTTGCTATGTGAAAGAATAATAAAAAATGCAAAACTGACATTCATAAGGAAAGAGAAGAGGGGATAATTGGAGAGGTTAACTTCACTTTTTCCATCTGTAAAAACAGGAGAGAAGATAAAACCTTTACAGATGCAGAAAACAGAATTTGATGGTTGAAAGATGAGTGCATCCCATTTATATTCACCCTCTTAATCTATTTGAAGATGACTGTCTTCAGCTGGCATTTTCAAGGGGGGTTCATCTTAGGGAAGAAGTATAGATAATAGAACAGCATTTTCAGAGATTAAATGAGAAATTAAGTACTGTTACTGACCTGAACTGAGTGCTCATGAATATGTGATCATTTCTTTCATGTCAAGAGTCAGCAGACCTATATGGTTTTTATGCTCTGATACTCAGCTGTCTTTATGAAAGCACTGACACATTTGATTACTGAATTCAACCAAAGTTGGCTTTTGAGCTGGAGAATTTTATGGAGAAAAAAATAAGTTGAACAATCTTTATAGATAAACTTTGCCAGTATGCACTCATTGATCATGCCTCACATCTTATATAGAGTGAAGCTCCACCACTGTATCACAAATAAAACTCAACTTTATGTTCTTCTCTCTGCCTCTACCACCATTTAGCCCAACCTAGCATTGATTCTTCCTTGGATTGTTTCCATAGCAACATAATCTGATTTTTCTCTACTCCATTTTTCACTGTAAACAAAACAGAAATACATGAATAAATTCATGCAGCCCTCTGTCTATGTCCACCATAAAATTCCTCAAGTTATTCTTCATTGTGATTGTGATAAAGATTAAAAAATGCACATATCCTCTTAATGTCCTCCACTGTTTTATCCTTTCATATGAATGGCATTTTATCCCTCTCTTCCTCTTCTCTCAGCATTCCAGCCACTCTGAAATTTCTTTCCATCCATCCTAAGTCACTTCAGTCATATCCACCCTATGGATCATAGCCCACACGGCTCCTCTGTCCATGGGATTCTCCAGGCAAGAGTACTAGAGTGGGTCACCATTTCCTTCTCAGGGGATCTTCCTGACCCAGGGGTTTAACCCACATCTCTTAGGTCTCCTGCATTGGCAGGTGGGTTCTTTACCACCAAATATTGCAAGTGCCAAAGCCTTAATTGTATTTCTCATTCAGTAAAAATAAAATTCATTTTTCTCTTTGTCTAATCAACTCTTATTCAGTACTCTGATCTCAGTTGTACCTTGACTACATCAATGATTCCATCTTTGATCTCCTACAAAAATTCAGAACAGTGGTAATTTATTTAATAGCATATAAATGCATCAATATACATGTTTTATGGAATTATACATTAATGGCTATCCCACCATTACTCTATAAATTACTTAAGGAGAGGACCAATTTTTCAAATAACATATATGTAAACTATCACCATATTTGTATAATATATAATGCATGTTTATGTTATATATTACATGTGTGAATTATATAGTTTCATATATTATATTACTGTAGATCATATACATATGTCTATTTTTTCTATTTCCTGATTCTTGCAAATCTGTTAAAAGAATATACACTAAAGCTGAATAGAAAAATTAGGGAATTATGGAGGCCAGAAAGGAGGCCAAAGCTAAATTTAAAATGTCACTTTATTTTTTAAGTTAATTGGTAATATTATAACATTATCACACTTTTTGTATTTATCATACTTCAGAAACATATGACAATATTCTCAACCAGATGAATTTTGTCACTTTTGTTTGTACAGGAATAGTTTCTGAATCTAAGTGCCAGGTTAGATAGTACACAATGATACTTCTGAACTACAGAATATCTAAAATATATTAAGAATAGATGTTGCTTAAAATTTAAGAAAAAAGTAATTTTGATTTCATACCTAAATTAATGCGATTCACAAGCATTTTTTTACCAGTATAAACAATTCAAAAACAATTTTAATAGAAAAAGGATAAATCTTAATGACCTGTATTTTATGTTGTCAGCATCTAATATAGGTGGTGGTGGTGGTGGTGGCAGTGGTTTAGTTTCTAAGTTGTGACCAACTCCTGAGATCCCATGGACTGTAGCCTACCAGGCTTCTCTCTCCATTGGATTTCCACTCAAGAATACTGGAGTGGGTTGTCTTTTCTTTCTCCAGGGGATCTTCCTGACCCAGGAATCGAACCAGCATCTCCTGCACTGCAGGCATATTCTTTACCCCTGAGACACCAGGGAAGTTCCTAAATATAGATAGGCACACATAACATATATTTGCATGTATGTACATGTGTGTGAGTGTGTGTGTATATATATATATATATATATATATACACACACACACACACATATATAGGCATGTTGTCTAGTCGCTCAGTCGTATCTGACTCTTTGTGACCCCATGGACTATAGCCCACAAGTCTCCTCTGTACATGGGATTTCCCAGGCAAGAATACTAGAGTGGGGTGCCATTTCCTCCTCCAGGGGATCTTCCCAACCCAGGGGTCAAACCTATGCATCGCCTGCATCAGTAGTTGGGTTCTTTACCAGTGAACCACGAGAGAAGCCAATATATGTGTATGTATAGTAGTAGTTAAGTAGTTAAGTCACTAAGTCGTGTACAACTCTTGTGACCCCATGGACTATAGCCTGCCAGGCTATATATATATATATATATGCAAGAATACTGGAGTGGGTTGCCATTCCCTTCTCTAGGTGATCTTCTCCAGCCAGAGATCAAGCCCAAGTCTCCAGCATTGGTAGGTTCCTTACCTGGTGGATTATGAGCCACCAGGGAAGCATTTAATTGTGTGCATTCATGTGTGTGTGTGTCTGTCTGTCTGTCTGTCTCTGTGTGTGTGTGACTGGCAGATATTTAGAGGTATACTTGAGTTGACTTATTTATTCTTAATAACCAATGCTTTATGATTTATTTTTTAAGAAACCTTGGCAGTGGGAAGATTCTTGTGAATATTTATGCTAATTATGCTTCTAAAGAAGTCCATTTACTATATGCAATATCAGATCTCTGACTTGTTGAGACAATAACCTTCCAGCACCTCTTTGAGGTACTACATTGTCTCCCCACATCATATTCTCAGTCCATTTGCTTTTTGCCTCATGGATTCTAAGCAACTTTACCAAGTCAACTGTAGCAACCTGGAGCTCCTAGTCAGCTCATCAGTCCATAGTTACACACCTGCAACAGACTTCAGATCACATCACCAGACATGCCTGAAATAACTAGGCTAAATGAAATATGAGTAAATAGCTGTTCAATTAAAAGAACATTCATCTTTCTTTTTGTTGTTGTTGTTCAGTTGCTTAGTCATGTCTGACTCTTTGTGACATCATGGACTGCAGCACACAAGGCTTCCATGTCCTTTACCATCTCCCGGATTTTGTTCAAGCTCATGTCCATTGAGTCAATGATGCTATTATCTAACCATTTCATCCGCTGTTGTCCCCTTTTCCTCCTGCCTTCAATCTTTCCCAGCATCAGGGTATTTTCAAGTGAGTTGGCTGTTCGTATCAGGTGGTCAAAGGATTGGAGTTTCAGCTTCAGCATCAGTCCTTCCAATGAATGTTCAAGGTTGATTTCCTTTAGGATTGACTGATTTGATCTCCCTGCTGTCCAAAGTACTCTTATTTGCTTAAATCTCATTGCTTTGAGTTTAATAAAAACTAATATGAAATCAGCATGTGCTTAGTCACTGAGTCATATTGGACTCTTTGTGACCCCATGGACTATAGCCTGACAGGCTCCTCTGTCCATGGGAATTCTCCAGGCAAGAATACGGGAGTGGATTGTCATGTCCTCCTCCAAGTGATCTTCCCAACCCAGGGATTGAATCAGTTCTCCCACATTGCAGGTGTATTCTTTACCATCCGAGCCACCAGGGAATATTTGTTTAAAAATAAAGTTCTCATAGCATTTATTTTTTACTTAGCTTAAGTCAATTTCTCTTAATGATGTTTGGTTTAGCCGGTTTTCTAATGAATATGTTATTGCCTGATAGTAAGCATGCTTCAGTGTCACTGTTGAGGAAAATGTTGAGATTTTATCAGAAGTTAGGAGTATGGATGCTACTGAGAGGTCTACTTTATACTTGATTAAGAGAGCAAAAATATAGGGGAAATAAGGGATATGGAATGAAGAACAGATGAGAGGAAGGAAGGAGGAAGGGAAAACAGGAAGGAATTAATAGACATGCATATTGAGACTACAATTTACAAAGGTTAACTGTGGGTTTTATATTTTAGTCTTTAACTCAGTAGCATTTTGCCAAGAACTGATAGTCACACAGAGACAGAGAGAGAGAGGGAGACTATTTAACAGGACAGATAGCCCTGGGTGTCAAAAGAAATCTACTTTTATCCTTGATATCATCAAGGGAGTTCTGTTTTTCCCAGTATCCATTCCCCATTTTATCACTGACGCATTCCAACAGCGTGACTTCAATTTCTGTGTACCAGATTATTCCAAAATTTCCTAAAGACAACAAATACTTATTATCTCACACCTTCCAAGGGTCAGGAAACTTGGGGTGGCTTAGGGGGTCTCCTAAAGATGCAGTCAAGCCATTGACCAGCACTAAGGTCCTCTGAAGCTTGTCTGGGCCTGGAGGATCTGCTTCCAGCCCCATATCCGCCATTAGTTGCAGGGGGGTTCCCTTCTCTCTATGTGTATCTTTCCATGGTTCTAAATCTTTTCTCCACAAAACTAATCACACACTGGATTATTAAAATAACATCTTGATCTCACCCAGAGCATTGGTATAGTCACCAAGAGCTATGTTAGAGAGATAATGAGCTTAAACTAGGTATAGTTAGGGGTACTGTCATGGTCTCAAAGCAGTCCATAAAGAGTTCTTTATTAAGAACTATTTAAATGGTGATTCTGAAAACATGATTTTTCTGAGGATTGAACCCTTATGAAACTATTCACCCACTGCCATAATTAGTGTCAGAGAATGACCTACTTTCCTCTTGTTCTAATCTTATTATTACATTATTTTCTTTTTCCAAGTTGATTAACTGAAGAATAAAATGATGTCTCACAGCTGGACTCCTACTTTATTAAATTCTAGAAGAAAGCAATCAGGAACTTTTCAGTTATGTTAAGTTGTGCCATGGTGGGGGGGGGGGTGTTTGTGGGTGGGTAGGTGGGTCTTCATAGGATTGTGTGTACACGTGCTACTCACAGAATTGAAGAAGAAAGACAAAGATCTAAAACACAAACAATGGGAAAAAACGACTCAAATACAATTTCCTGTAATATCATAGATACCAAAATTTGGCAATCTTATGTCATAGAATTAAATTAAATTAGGTTTTTAACATTATACAATCACCTTTTCATTTTGTTTTGCCTCTTTTTTAACATTACCCAAAGTTTCCTACTTCCTTTATTCCAATTTTGAAATTTCCAGTGTTTTATTTGCCTTTCAATAATTTATCTATCTCTTTAGATATACAGATAATCTACCATATCCCATGGATATACATCATAGAAAGACAATATGTGTATACATCTAAATAATATGAGAAATTATAATGTAACTATGTATAATTAAAATAGACTAAAATGGAGTGACTTAATAAGAAAACTTGTGAAGTGGCTACAGGAATAGAATACAGGATGAAGGTGGCAGATCAACTGTCTAAGCTCGTTAATTTTTCTCATTCTTCATATCAGGAGACAATAGGATGGTCTTTCTTTTCTAACATCAGTAATTATTTTAAAAGATGATAAATACCATTGAAGAGGAACTAAAAACCCTCTTAATGAGAGTGAAAGAGGAGAGTGAAAAATTTGGCTTAAAGCTTAGCATTCAGAAAACTAAGATCATGGCATCTGGTTCCATCACTTCACGGGAAATAGATGGGAAACAATGGAAAGAGTGTCAGACTTAACTTTTGGGGGCTCCAAAATCACTGCAGATGGTGATTGCAGCCATGAAATTGAAAGACGCTTACTCCTTGGAAGGAAAGTTATGACCAACCTAGGTAGCATATTAAAAAGCAGAGACATTACTTTGCCAACAAAGGTCCATCTGGTCAAGGTTTTTCCAGTGGTTATGTATGGATGTGAGAGTTGGATGCTGAGGAAAGCTGAGCACTGAAAAATTGATGCTTTTCAACTATAGTGTTGGAGAAGACTCTTGAGAGTCCCTTGGACTGCAAGGAGATCCAACCAGTCCATCCTAAAGGAGATCAGTCCTGGGTGTTCATTGAAGGACTGATGCTGAAGCTGAAACACCAATACTTTGGCCACCTCATGCAAAGAGTTGACTCATTGGAAAAGACCCTGATGCTGGGAGGGATTGGGGGCAGGAGAAGGGGACGACAGAGGATGAGGTGGTTGGATGGCATCACCTACTCGATGGGCATGAGTTTGAGTGAACTCTGGGAGTTGGTGATGGACAGGGAGGCCTGGCATGCTGCGATTCATGGGGTCACAAAGAGTCGGACATGACTGAGTGACTGAACTGAACTGAACTGAAATACCAGATGGCTTGACAGTTGAATTCTACCAAAAATTTAGAGAAGAGCTAAGACCTATTCTACTCAAACTCTTCCATAAAATTGCAGAGGAAGACAAACTTCCAAACTCATCCTATAAGGTCACCATCACCCTAATACCAAAATCTGACACAGATGCCACGAAAAAAGAAAACTACAGGCCAATATCACTGATGAACATAGATGCAAAAATCCTTAACATAATTTAAAAAATCATACATCATCACCAAGTGGGCTTTATCACAGGGATGCAAGGATTCTTCAATGTTCACAAAATCAATCAACATAATACACCAGATTAAAAAATTCAAATATAAAAAGCATGTGATTATCTCAATAGATGCAGAGAAAGCCTTTGACAAAATTCAACATCCATTTATGATAAAACCCTCCATAAAGCAGGAAGAAGGAACATACCTCAACATAATAAAAGCTATATATGACAAATCCACAGCAAACATTATCCTCAGTGGTGAAAAATTGAAAGCATTTCCCCTAAAGTCAGGAACAAGACAAGGGTGCCAACTCTCACCACTACTCTTCAACATAGTTTTGGAAGTTTTGGCCACAGCAATCAGCAGAAAAAGAAATAAAAGGAATCCAGATTGGAAAAGAAGAAGTAAAACTCTCACTGTTTGCAGATGACATGATTCACTACATAAAATATGATAAACTCCACCAGAAAATTACTAGAGATAATCAATGAATATAGTAAAGTTACAGGATATAAAATCAACACAGAGAAATTCCTTGCATTCCTATACACTAACAATGAGAAAACAAAGAGAAATTAAGGAAACAATTCCATTCACCATTGCAAAAAAAAACAATTAAATACTTAGGAATATATCTACCTAAAGAAACAAAAGACCTATATATAGGGAACTAGAAAACACTGATGAAAGAAATCAAAGAGGACACAAATAGATGGAGAAACATACCATGTTCATGGATTGGAAGAATCATATAGTTAAAATGAGTATGCTACCCAAAACAATCTACAGATTCAATGCAATCCCTATCAAGCTACCAATGGTATTTTTCACAGAACTAGAACAAATAATTTCACAATTTGTATAGAAATAAAAAAAAAAAAAAAAACTTGAATAGCCAAAGCAATCTTGAGAAGAAAGAATGGAATTGGAGGAATCAACCTGCCTGACTTCAGGCTCTACTACAAAGCCACAGTCATCAAGACAGTATGGTACTGGCACAAAGACAGAAATATAGATCAATGGAACAGAATAAAAGCCCAGAGATAAGTCCACACACCTAAGGACACCTTATCTTTGACAAAGGAGGCAAGAATATGCAATGGAGAAAAGACAATCTCTTTAACAAGTGGTGATGGGAAAACTGGTCAACCACTTGTAAAAGAATGAAACTAGAACACTTTCTGATACCAAACACAAAAATAAACTCAAAATGGATTAAAGATCTAAACATAAGACCAGAAACTATAAAACTCCTAGAGGAAAACATAGGCAAAACACTCTCAGACATAAATCGCAGCAGGATCCTCTATGACCCACCTCCCAGAGTAATGGAAATAATAGCAAAAATCAACAAATGAGACCTAATTAAACTTAAAAGTTTTTGCACAACAAAGGAAACTAAAAGCAAGGTGAAAAGACAACCTTCAGAATGGGAGAATATAATAGCAAACAAAGCAACTGACAAAGAATTAATCTCAAAAATATACAAGCAACGCCTGCAGCTCAATTCCAGAAAAATAAATGACCCAATCAAAAAACGGGCCAAAGATGTAAACAAACATTTCTCCAAAGAAGACATACAGATGGCCAGCAAACACATGAAAAGATGCTCAACATCACTCATTATTAGAGAAATGCAAATCAAAACCACAATGAGGTACCATTTCACGCCAGTCAGAATGACTGCTATCCAAAAGTCTACAAGCAATAAATGCTGGAGAGGGTGTGGAGAAAGGGAACCCTCTTACACTGTTGGTGGGAATGCAAACTAGTACAGCCACTATGGAGAACAGTGTGGAGATTCCTTAAAAAATTGGAAATAGAACTGCCATATGACCCAGCAATCCCACTGCTGGGCATATACACTGAGGAAACTAGATCTGAAAGAGACACGTGCACCCCAATGTTCATCACAGCACTGTTTATAATAGCCAGGACATGGAAGTGACCTAAATGTCCATCAGCAGATGAATGGATAAGAAAGCTATGGTACACATACACAATGAAATATTACTCAGCCATTCAAAGAATACATTTGAATCAGTTCTAATGAGGTGGATGAAACTGGAGCCTATTATACAGAGTGAAGTAAGTCAGAAAGAAAAACACCAATATAGTATACTAACGCATATATATGGAATTTAGAAAGATGATAATGATAACCCTGTATGTGAGACAGCAAAAGAGACACAGATGTATAGAACAGTCTTTTGGACTCTGTGCGAGAGGGTGAGGGTTGGATGATCTGGGAGAATGGCATTGAAACATGTATATTATCATACGTGAAATGGATCTCCAGTCCAGGTTTAATGCATGAGACAGGGTGCTCTGGGCTAGTGCACTTGTATGACCCAGAGGGGTGGGATGGGGAGGGAGATGGGAAGGGGGTTCAGGATGGGGAACACATGTACACCCATGGTGGTTTCATGTCAATGTATGGAAAAACCACTATAATATTGTAAAGTAATTAGCCTCCAATTAAAATAAACAAATTTATATTTTAAAAAATCATAGAAAAGGTAATAAATATGTTTAAAAGTAAAGAACATAGCAACCTGAAGGATTAAAACAAACTATATTCATTCAAAGGAACAGAAGAAGGAAAACAAGAAATTAGTATGTCCATTAAATAAAATAATGAAATAAGATGACAGAGTCAAGTTATATAACTTCAAGTTATATAACAGAAATATGAAAATCAAAGTTACATAATTAGCTTGAAAGCAAAAACATGGGCACAGAACACACTAAATAAACTCATTCAAAATAAAAAAATTAGGATATTAATATTAGGCAAAATGAAATAAAAACTAATAAGCACTAGAATAACTGATGAAGTTAATAAATGATAAAGGTTTTTAAAAATGATAAAAGGAACAATTGTCAGTAAATAAGATACCTTCACGTTAAAATATACAAACTTATTTTACACCAACATTTGTAAACTGCAGATATATATCAGGTGGATTTCCTAAATATAATAGATGAAAATGTAAACAACATTATTTTTGCTTATAATGTAAAATAATTTTAATGTACAACTCTTAAGACCAGAAGACTACAGAATATGTTTAATCTAATCATGAAAGAATAAGTCATTGCATTTTTTTTTGAGGATAATTTGTTTAATTTCACTTTGCAACTTCACTTCTTGAAATTCATCCTACAGCTATACACACCTATGGCAAACTGAATAATGAAGCTTCAAATCTCAAATTCCCTATCCCTGAAACCTGCGAATTAAGCTACATGAAAAAGGGGCCTCTGCAGATGCAATAAATCAAAGGATCTCAAGATGGAAGACTTTCCCAGGTGGGTCCTAAATTAAATCAAAAGTGTCATTATAACAGGGAGGAAGAGGGAGATATGCCAGCAAATTTGGAAAATTCAGGAATGGCCACCGTACTGGAAAGGGTCAGTTTTCATTCTAATCCCAAAGAAGGGCAATGCTAAGGAAAGTTCAAACTACTGCACATTTGCCCTCATTTCACATGCTAGCAAGGTAATGCTAAAATCCTTCAAGATAGGCTTCAACAGTATGTGAAGTAAGAACTTTCAGATGTAAAAGCTGGATTTAGAAAAGGCAGAGGAGTCAGAGATCAAGTTGCCAACATCTGCTAGATCATAGAAAAAGCAAGAGAATTCCAGAAAAACATCTACTTCATTGAGTACACTGAAGACTTTGACTGTGTGGATCACAACAAACTATGGAAAATTCTTAAAGAGATAGGAATACCAGACTACCTTACCTCCCTCCTGAGAAACCTGTATGAAGACCAAGAAACAATAGCTAGAACTGGACATTGTAGAATGGACTGGTTTAAAATAGGAAAGGGGCTATGTCAAGGCTATGTATTGTCACCCTGCTTATTTAACTTATATGCAGTGTACACTATGTGAAATGCCAAGCTGGATGAAGCACAAGCTGGAATCAAGATTAGCAAGAGAAATATCAAAAACTTCATATATGCAGATTATACCATTCTAATGGCAGAAATCAAAGAGGAACTTAAGAGCCTCTTTATGAAGGTGAAAGAGGAGAGTGAAAAAGCTGGCTTAAAACTCAACATTCAAAAACTAATATCTTGGCAACCAATCCTATCATTTAATGGCAAACAGATGGGGGTAAAATGGAAAAGATGGCAGCTTTTATTTTCTTGGGCTGAAAAATCACTAAGAATGGTGACTGCAACCATGAAATTAAAAGACACTTGCTCCTTGGAAGAAAAGCTATGACAAACCTAGACAGTATATTAAAAAGCAGAGACATCATTTTGCTGACAGAAGTCTGTATACTGAAAGCTAGAGTTTTTCCAGTAGTCATATATGGATGTGACTCTCGGACCATAAAGAAGGCTGAGTGCCGAAGAACTGAAGTTTTTGAACTGTGATGCTGAAGAAGAGTTTTGAGAGTCCCCTGGACAGCAAGGAGATCAAACCAGTCAATCCTAAGGGAAATCAGTCCTGAATATTCATTGGATTGACTGATGCTGAAGCTGAAGCTCCAGTACTTTGGCCACCTGATGTGAAGAGCCAACTCACTGGAAAAGATCCTGATGCTGGGAAAGTTTGAGCAAAGGAGCAGAAGTGGGCAACAGAGGATGAGACCATTGGATGGCATCACTGACTCTGTGGACATGTGTTTGAGCAAACTCAGGAAGGTAGTGAAGGACAGAGAAACCTGTCATGCTGTAGTCCATGGGGTCGCAAAGAGTTGGAGATGACTTAGCAACTGAACAACAACAAAGGGAGATAAGGCTGAAGAAGAGATGGTGAGTATGGAGGCAGAGACTGGAGTGATGAGACCACACACGGAAGGAGGCGGGCAGCCATCAAAGCTGGAAAAGGCAAAGAACTAATTCTTCCTCAGTGCCCCTGGCTCTGTTGACAGTTTCATCCCCAAACACTTGGTTCCAGCTTCTTGCCTCCAAAATCATAAGAAAATAAATTCCTGTTCTCTTATGCTGCTAAATGTGTGGCAATTTGTTATGGCAGCAATCGTAACTGCGTAGTAATACATCATCCCAAATCTTAAGTATATGTAAGCAAAATTCCTTTTGCTATTGAAATATTTTTGTTTTTTTTTAATTTCCAAAACAAAGTATCAGTTAAGAGAAAAGAAATGGGAAACAAACAAACCAACAAAAATACAGAAAATCAGTGAAATAAAAAGCTGATGTCTTTAGAAGAACAGAATTCATAAGATTCTAGCCAGACTGATCAGAAAAACAGTTATATGACATTATACAAACCACCAATATTAGAAATGAGAGGGGTAATATTACTATAAAATATACTGACATTAAATGAATAATAAAAGAATAGTATGAAAAAATCTGTCACAGTAAATTAAAAATATCATCAAAGCTTGCGCAAAAAGAAATAGATTCTTTGAATAGTACTGCATGTATTAAAGTAATTGAAATCCTAGTAAACAACAAAAGCTTTCCCTAAAAGGAAACTCCAGGCACAGATCACAGATGGTTCCACTGGAGTTGTTTTCCAAACACTTAAGGAAAGGATAATACCAATTCTATACAAACTTTTCCAAAAAAACTAAAAAAGACCTTTCTAGTATTATGCCTGATGCCCCAGGTATTTAGACATCTCTTCCCTCTGGCTGATGAAAATGTAATCTCTTCCAGGCCATATATGAGCTTTGGGAATTGTCTGCCCTGCTGGATTTTGATGATACTTTCCCGAGCTGGTGGAGTTTCCCACCACAAATGTGCTGATGAACATTTAGCCAGAAATTTGAAAGATACCCCTGACATTCTGTAAAGTCTCTCACTTTGCAGCTCTCTCTTCCTCCAACCAGCCATCTGGCCTCTCTGAACTTCAGTCCCTGTCTCTGTTACTCCTCAGGACCCCTGGACTTCCGTTTGAATTCTTCCTCTCTGCACTGTGACCTGAAATTACCTCCAGCCAGTATGTCAGGGCAATCACAGGCCTAACCTACCTTCCTTCCCTTCTCTCACAGATCACCGCCATATTGAGTCCATTACTCAACAACTGAAAAAGTGTTGCTAATTTATTTTTCTACTTTCCTAGTTGTTTACAACAGGAATTCAATTCCCATAGCAGTTAATCTTTCATGTTTCAAAGCAGAAATCTTAAGTTTAAAGAAAATTTAAAAACCATGATTAAAGGTACATGACATTTTAATTTAGGTGAGTGTGGCTTTTAGAGCATAACTTTGTCAGAGGACCTGGTCTCAGCATACCAGAGAGTGAGTATCACTGGTTAGATGGAAAGACCACAGTAAAGCTACACTTAATGTGCAAGGCTCTGTTGATGATTATCTGAATGTCTTTGCTAGTTTACAGACTATCTGAACTGATTACTAAAATTTATAATTAGGAACTTATTATAAAGCAGAACAAATGAATATTGTACCAAAATGATACCTATCTGTATTATATTAATGTTTCCTATTCAAAAATACTTTTAATTTTAAAATTATATATTGAACAAGAGTTTGACTAAAAGAATAAACATAACAAGTATTTTCAGATCTTATTTTATGGTTGGAGGCATAAGACAGTTGATTTTAACCTGGATTACAATTGCTCTGCAATGTAAAGAAGAAAAAATGTTTTTTAAGAGTGATGTTCTCACAGCATGATTTTTTTAAAGCATTTTGTATCTATTACACTGACTAAATGAGGTGTACTGTTTCAGTATTCAAATCTATAAGTTATATTCTATTTATCATCCTAAGAATATTCTCTATGTTAAATATCTTTTACATATGACCCTAAGTTAGAAACAGTAGTTATAAATATAACAGTCTCAAAGAACACAATGAGCCTTCATTTCTACAAGACTGTATCTTGGGATCACTTGCTATTAGAAACACAATTTTTATATGACATTTAGAAGTACTTAGCAATGTGACATTCTTTTCTATGTATCCACCTATGCACGCAAGTATATATGAACATAAGTATGTATGTATTTATCTAATTGATAATTTTATCTTTATTTTTGATTATTTTATCTTTATACATCATCTTTTTATGAAGTATTTAAAAACATATCTTGTATATACCATTCCATTTTACCTATAAACATTTCAGCGTGCATTTCTAGCAAGTACTTTTTAAAATATAAATCGGTATTATTTTCACACCTAGCAAAATTTAACAATAATCCCTTCATAAATCTGATAATATAAATATATACCCCTAATTTTTAATTAAATGCTTTTTTCAGCTTTTTGTTTATTTAAAACAATAGGTCTGCTTAAGGCATTTGTTGATGTTTCTTCAAAATTCAATCTCTAACAGCTTTCTCTTTTAGAGATGTTTAACTTTTCTTTGAAGAAACTGCTCTACGGACATTCCCTTATTCAGGATTTGGCTGCCTGCATCCTCGGGGTATTTAACAGCTTCTTTTAGCTACATTTCCCCTAAACTGCTATGACTCCCAACTAAAGACTTGATGAGATTCAGATTAATAATATTTGAACAATGTAAAAGATCTTCACGACCCAGATAATCATGATGGTGTGATTACTCATCTAGAGCCAGACATCCTGGAAGGTGAGGTCAAGTGGGCCTTAGAAAGCATCACTATGAACTAAGCTAGTGGAGGTGATGGAATTCCAGTTGAGCTATTTCAAATCCTAAAAGATGATGCTGTGAAAGTGCTGCACTCAGTATGCCAGCAAATTTGGAAAACTCAGCAGTGGCCACAGGACTGGAAAAGGTCAGTTTTCATTCCAAACCCAAAGAAAGGCAATCCCAAATAGTGCTCAAACTACCACACACCCTAGTAAAGTAATGCTCAAAATTCTCCAAGCCAGGCCTCAGCAATACGTGAACCATGAACTTCCAGATGTTCAAGCTGGTTTTAGAAAAGGCAGAGGAACCAGAGATCAAATTGCCAACATCTGCTGGATCAATGAAAAAGCAAGAGAGTTTCAGAAAAGCATCTATTTCTGCTTTATTGACTTTAAAGCCTTTGACTATGTGGATCACAATAAACTGTGGAAAATTCTGAAAGAGATGGGAATATCAGACCACCTGACCTGCCTCTTGAGAAACCTGTATACAGGTCAGGAAGCAACAGTTAGCAGTGGACATGGAACAACAGACTGGTTCCAAATAGAAAAAGGAGTATGTCAAGCCTGTATATTGTCACCCAGCTTATTGAACTTATATGCAGAGTACATCATGAGAAATGCTGGGCAGGAGGAAGCACAAGCTGGAATCAAGATTGCTGGGAGAAATATCAATAACCTCAGATATGCAGATGACACCACCCTTATGGCAGAAAGTGAAGAGGAACTAAAAGCCCTCTTGATGAAAATGAAAGAGGAGAGTGAAAAAGTTGGCTTAATGCTTAACATTCGGAAAACTAAGATCATGGCATCTGGTCCTATCACTCCATGGGAAATAGATGGTGAAACAGTGGGAACAGTATCAGACTTTATTTTGGGGGGCTCCAAAATCACTGCAGATGGTGACTGCAGCCATGAAATTAAAAGACGCTTACTCCTTGGAAGGAAAGTTATGACCAACCTAGATAGCATATTAAAAAGCAGAGGCATTACTTTACAAACAAAGGTCTATCTAGTCAAGGCTATGGTTTTTCCAGTGGTCATGTATGGATGTGAGAGTTGGACTGTGAAGAAGGCTGAGCACCAAAAAATTGATGCTTTTGAACTGTGGTGTTGGAGAAGACTCTTGAGAGTCCCTTGTACTGCAAGGAGATCCAACCAGTCCATCCTAAAGGAGATCAGTCCTGGGTGTTCATTGGAAGGACTGATGCTGAAGCTGAAACTCCAATACTTTGGCCACCTCATGTGAAGAGTTGACTCATTGGAAAAGACCCTGATTCTAAGAGGGACTGGGGGCAGGAGGAGAAGGGGACGACAGAGGATGAGATGGCTGGATGGTATCACCGACTCGATGGACATGGGTTGGTTAAACTCTGGGAGTTGGTAATGGACAGGGAGGCCTGGCGTGCTGCAATTCATGGGGTCACAAAGAGCCAGACACAACAGAGCGACTGAACTGAACTTAACAAGCTTTTAAAAATCCCTTTCAAATCATGACTCTAAAAGACACTCAATATGTGCCACATGACAAAGCACTGAGTAAAAGAGACAATGTTTGGTTGATAGATTCACTGGATCATCCAATATAGTAGACATTGATAAAAAATAATCACCATTGCAATAAGCACAATTTCATTTATCACAAATTCCTCAGTTTGTAGTACAGCTCCAACATTTAAATGAAAAAAATATATATATATATATAATGTTTGTGTGCTTCAGCTAGTACCCTACATTAAATAAAATACTCAAGATCTCATTCGTATCTCTATACTCAAATAACACCTATTTTGTCTGTTAGCATGATACTTTGATCATAATCATTAGTACAGTTAATGAATGTATAATTTTATAATGCATGTTATAAGAAGAATGCTCAAATTTTAGTTGGATGATCAGGCTAGAGTGAGGAGGTATTCGTGGGAATATAGGAATATTATTAGTTCATTATAAAGGAAGGGAGTAAAGAGAAAAGGAGGAATAAAATGCAAAGACATAGCCTAAACACTCATGTTATGACAGCTCTGACAGGAACATCATTTGCAAATTTTCTCTCCACACATATGTATATTGGAGTGTAGTCACTTCTATGCATTCTGAAGATAAAATCTTACATATTAATCTTAGTCTTTTGGTATTCACTTATAGTTAGCCATGCTGGAGTAGAAATTTAATAAGAAAGAAAAGGAAATATTCTCCATTGAATTTCCAAAATAGGTCCTCAAATCCTACATCAGAAAGGAAAATTGTATAAGTCATTTTTGTTCTGTTTTGTTCTGCAAAAGCAAGATATAGTTGAGAGAATACTTTCCTTTAAAGAAGGGTAGTGCATAAACCTTTAGCAAAATACTGCAGAGACTATTGGAAAATCCAAACTGACCCACCCTCTTCAGACACCAAATAAATTTTATGTAAGCATGAAGACAAGAAAACAGGTAAGATGTCACTATACAAAAGCCAGCAGGGGCCCAAGGCAAGGAAGTACAACAGGGCAATCTTAGTGGGTAAGATTGGAGAAAACTAACATGGAAAATAATGGACAACAGAACTCTTACACCTATAAACACTGTCCATGTATTCAAATCAGAATCAAGGCACGGCCTGGAATCATATGGACCAACACCTGGAACCTAAAGCAATGTAAATAATGTAAATGTCCATCAACAGATGAATGGATAAAGAACTAGTGTAATATACACAGACACACACACAATGGGATATTACTCAGACATAAAAAATGAATGTCATAATGCAATTTGTAGCAACATGGATGGACCTAGAGATTATCATACTAAGTGAAAGTAAGTCAGATAGAGAAAGAAAAGTATCATATGGTATCATTTACATGTGGAATCTAAAATAAAGTACAAATTGCCTTCTTTACAAAACAGAAAACACACTTTTAGTTACCAAAGTTAAAAGTGGTGGGATGGGGTGATAAATTAGGAATTTGGGATTAACATATACACACTACTATATATAAAATAGATTATCAACAAGGTCCTATTGTATTGCACAGGGAACTATAGTTAATATCCTGTGATAAACCACAAAGAAAAAAGAGTATGAAAAGAGATATATATATATATATATATATATATATATATATATATAAAACTGAATCACTTTGTTACACATCAGAAGCTAACACATTATAAATCAACTATACTTCAATTAAAAAAAAATGGAGACAAGCCAATGCTGGCAGACTCATTATCCCCATTCAAGTGACTACTTCCATAGAGCACTTGTATTGACATTAGCTTATTATCTGATGGGATTTTTTTTATACTATTTCCTAGGTATCACAGTGGGTGATCCTGCAAGTGAAATCTGCTCAAGGGAGGAGGCTTTACTGAAATTAAGTGAACTGCTCCAAGTGGAAATTGCCTTTCAGTGGTCCTACAGCCTCAGAAACATGTTCCGTGAGTCTCTAAGATGCTGTGGGCGTACGGTGAGGAAAGGTCCCCAGAAGTCCCCAGAGTTACGGTTAAGGAATATTGCACAGTGGTGAAACCCACTCCAGTTACAACTGCAAATCAGCTGCAAATCAGACCAGCCTGTCACTCCCCACTGGTCTCTACAGCTCCCCATTCACCTCTTCTATTCCACTTCTACAAACTAGTGCATAATTATCTTCAGCTTTATGTACAGAAAGGTACTGCTTCTGATAAGATGGCAACCTGATAAACACTAGCATCACCTCTGATGCTGAGAACCCCACCCTTAGTCACTTGACTATCCCATGCCTTTACAGTTTGACCATCACAGGGACAGTACAAAATAATGAAATTAATGACAGTTCTGAGACTATTAACTGGTGATTGATAGAAATAATGACATACAATCACAGGTCCAAAATCAAATAGGTTAGAGTTATCATTCTGCCACTGTTATTATTTCTAATTGCTATTGCATGTGAGTAGACCGGCTGATTATATTATTTCAGACTATAAATTAAGGTGCAGGCTTTTTATATAATTCAATTTTGCACTCTGTGAGAGCACACCTGGTGAACTGGAGAGATAAAGCATCACCATCGAGATGATTTTCATCCCAGGAGATTGCCGTGCAGCACAGAACATTAATTATAGCTACTAAGGAGGGAAAGACAAGTGTCCATCAAACTCTCAGGCTGGGGATAATTACCAGGATTGGCAGGGAAGGTCTCATGAGGAAAGGTTACTCATTCCTAGAAGATATCTCTTTTTTTTTTTTTTTCCCTCCCTTCTGAACATAAAATGGAGCCAGAGGAAACCTAGTATCTGGTCCTGCAATTATACCTGGAATTTCTACAACAATCTCCAATGACTACATAGGTACTTATGTTAATACAATTTTGTTAAGTATTCGGGAATATAGAATGTGGAGCTTGACAAACCAAAGCTCGAAGTGGCTCTGTCCGCTACTAATGTAAAGCAATGGAGTGGCCTTCTGTCTGCCTGTTGAACAAGCATCTCTCCTTCCTTGGTAGTCATCATTCAGTTGCTGTCATGTCCAATTCCTTGCAACTCCATGGACTGCAACACACCAGGCACCCTGAATTCTATTGACATAGTTTGGTACTGTATTAGCCCCACTCCTCTAGAGGCAGAGTCTGAGATAAAGATTAAACTGTGATGACTGGAGAGATGCTCATTAGGGACGTAAGCATGAGGACAAGACAGGAAGTGAGACAAGTGAAAGATCAAAAGATAAAAGGCTCTTTAATATTGTTCCAGTGGTGATGGCCGTGTCTCAGGAAGCTAAGGAGGAACAATAAGGTGGCTGTTCAGCAAGTGCTTTGATTGCACTTCAATTCCTTGGCAAAGGGAAATCTTCTCCAGGCAGTTCAATGAAGAGAGAAGGAAGGGGATTTGACTGCCTGATCTCTCCTAATCTCTCCTTAGACTCCCTCATTTCTAACTGACTGAAGTTTATCTAACGAAGGGTTACAACCTCCATGTTTTTGCATTTTGTCTGGGGCTCCTCAGCAGCTGCTCTGGAAGCCAGACCCCATGTTTGCTGATAACCTGGGTGTGAAGAAATGACAAGAAAGGAACAGAATACTGACCAAGAGAAAGAAAAGAAATCTGGTAAAATACATAGGATTTTGTCTAATACTCTGACGTGGTGCCAAGACCCAGTAGATGATTCATGGATAAATTAGGGTTAAGTAAAGTCATTCCTAATCATTCTCTTTACATTTACTAGTGATTGATCTAGAAGTGGGTATGTCTTTTGCACTGAACTCTTAAGATGTCATGGAAGACATTTTCCTTTCCAGTTTCTAAAGAGATAAGAGGAAGGAGCCCTAAAAGGGACATGATACATGTAGAAATATGGCTGATTTGTGTTGTTGTATGGGAGAAACAACACAGTGTTATAAAGCATTCTTTCTCCATTTAAATAATAAATTCAAAAAGTAAAAAATAAAGAGATAAGAGTCAGAGAAACCACATTTTTCTGTCCTTGTCTTGAATGCCCTTGTTTGACCAAGTCTAGAACATATAACGAGGTAGAGACTCATCATCATTACGGACATGAAATTTGGACATTCAGTTCAGATTCTGCCTCTCTCGGGTCCTATGACTTGGGAAAGTTGCTAGATTTTCTATTTGCACCTCATTTGCCTCATCTGTAAAATAACAGTGACAATAATAGCCATCTCATAATATTATCATGAGGATTCAAGAGTTAAAATATGAAACTATCTTAGAATGCAGTGGGTGAGCAACAAGAACTATCTATTGTATTAAACAGATATGCTGTCAGTAATTCCAATGTTTACAAGTGTCACTTCTCTCCCCGATAACTGTGCCAAATATGTCAGTTCCTCTGGAAAATTTCAGTTGCTCAGTGTACAGGGGACTAATAAGTGACATGCTCTCAAATACTTGGGAAGTACTAATATACCTCTAGAAGTAAGACCCTTAAAACCTAAAGAGAGGAGAAGCAATACATGACGCATTTTGAATCCCTCAGAATAAAGAGCCCTTATAAATACAAGTTTTTATCTTCGCCTACTTCTTTTACGGAGTTATTAGTTGATTTGAAGCTTTCTGAAAAGTAATCTCAACCTCTCTGAACTCACATTTCCTCAGTAAAATTCATATCCTAATGAAAACTATTGCTGTTACCTCTCTGAATCACCCCATCATCTTTAATGTTAGTGTCCTATTTATTCATATTAGACACTTCAGTATTTCAGTTGATTTATGTCTTGGCTAAGGTTCTTAGGAAATAAGTTCTTTTATTCATCTATTTTTTTTCTCACTCTAGTTTCTGCCTTTTGTTCTCTGTTGCCCCAATGTTATCAAAAATATAGCTTATTCATTTTTCAGCATTTTCATTTAAACTCTTATATTCAAGTTCATTTCATATTATAAAATTGGAATTCAATAGTTTCTACTATATACTTTGTTCTTTAGTAAAAAAAAAAAAAAATCACACGTCCTCTTTTAAGGGCACAGATGAATATCAGCCTACCCACCACTGTCTACTTTCATTATCTTTTAATACTAGGAGAAATGTACTCTGATAGCAACTATCATTGTCACCTTTTTTTTTTTTTTTTAAGAATTCTCTATTCATCCTGAGAGGATTGTTTCTTAAAAGAATGCCTTGAATATTGCATATTACCAAGACAGTTTGAGAACTACATACTTCAACTTAATGGATTTTCTATTCTGATAAAATTATTTCAAGAGGCTACTTCAATCTTTTAACAAAGGAAAAACTTCATCTGCAGAGTCAGATATTTAAGCTAGTGGTAACACTATCATTTCATGATGATCAAGGTGATTAATTATATGATTGTACCTTTTCAGAAGAAAACTGGGTCTTGAAGGTACATTTGACATTTTGTTTAACCTTAATAAAGAACTGTAATTGTTTAGATTTCAAGAAAAGATGTACAAGATTTACTTGATTGTCTTGTTCATAAGAGACTAAGCATTTACTTCTGTGCATGTGACTCTGCGCTCTTGTGCCTCATCATGAAACATGAGCAACCAACGAGAATGCTGAATGGGCTTCAGCAATGTTGAGAACAAGTGCATTACTCCATTAAAATAATAATGTAGCAGAGGGAGTAAGGAGGACTTAAGAGGAAGATTTGGATGACATCACTGAGCTTTTTGTTTGTTTGTTTGTGATATTTTCTTCTATTTCTCCAGATTTTATAGTCTACTTTGAGGCTTTGCAGGACATTTTTTCTGGTCCTGTCAACTTACTTATTCTATTAAATTTTGACAATTCTTTTGAGCGCAATTAATTATTTTCCTTGATAATTAATCTTTCCAGTTGCTGTAGGTTTCCACAAAAGCTGTATTTTGCCCCACAGACTTTTGAAAAACCTTTATTCTAGCAGGCATTACATTTTTCTTTGTTTAAAATTCTGCCTTTCTTAATTGTCCAAAGCAAGAACACTATGTTCATTTTTATAGCACTAGTTCTTATATGTGATATTTTAAAACATTTTTGAAAATGGCAGAACCCCAGAGCAAAATTAATTAAACAAAGTAAGAATTGTATTTATTTTCGTAAGTGAAAATTCCAGAAGTATGTCTGATTTGAGATAAAATTGGATCCCGGGGTCAATGATTTTATTAGGGTATTATTTTATCCCCCACCCTCTCTTGTCTCATTCTTAAGCAGCGATGACCCCCAGGCTGACATAATCCAGGTTTAGTCCCAACTTGAGCAGGCTAACCTAGAGGCAATGAAAATCTCATGTCTTGGTTATTCAGACAAAATTCTTAGAATTGAATTCATTGCCTCTAATGAGGTGAAATCTTACTATGGCCACTGATGCCAAGGGCAAGAAATACAGATTCATTTTAGCACAAGTCCAGTGCCCTTTCTTGGAACATCTAGTTGAATCACTTTATCTCTGACAGAATTCTTACCTGTAGGAAAAATAATGCACTCGTGTTGGGTTAAATAGAATTTTTTTTTTTTAGAAGATAAAAATTTGACCAACTCAAGCTGAGCTTTGGAGAAGGAAATTGCAACTCTCTCCAGTATTCTTGCCTGGAGAATCCTGTGGACAGAGGAGCCCGATGGGCTGCTGTCCATGGAGTCGCACAGAGTCAGACACGATTGAAGCGACTTAGCACGCATGCGTGCATTGGAGAAGGAAATGGCAACCCACTCCAGTGTTCTTGCCTGGAGAATCCCAGGGACAGAGGAACCTGGTGGGCTGCCGTCTATGGGGTCGCACAGAGTCGGACACAACTGAAGTGACTTCTCAGCAGCAGCAGCAGCAAGCAGAGCTTCCAGAAATTACTTTAAGAACTATAATTCAAAATTACTCTAGGATGACTACTGACAGTCCTGGTAATACTGAAAACTCAGCTCCCTTTGCCTCAGTCAAGAGGTGCTACCAGCCCACCTAGACCTGCACATGCGCTGCTACCTGCCCCACAATGGCTGCGACGCTCACTGCCATCTCCGCAAATATCAGGGTCCGTCTCAAGCAGGAACATATGACTGAGAGCAATGAAGTTACATGCCTGTGCATTAGGATGCAGGAGTAATGATGAAAATAGCTGTTTGCTTCTAAATGAGGAAAGAAGAGTGAATACTGTGAAGAAATATCAAGATGTTCAGAGGGTGTTGAGATATAGGACATTGAAAGCTGTACACATACATCTCCATTCAAATATACGGATTGATATTGCAGAATATTTATACCCTATGGGGCTTCCCTGGTGACTCAGAGGTTAAAGCATCTGCCTGCAATGTGGGAGACCTGGGTTCGATCCCTCGGTCAGGAAGATCCCCTGGAGAAGCAAATGGCAATCCACTCCAGTATTCTTGCCTGGAGAATCCCATGGATGGAGAAGCCTGGTAGGCTACCAGTCCACAGGGTCGCAAAGAGTCGGACACAACTGAGAGACTTCACTTTCACTTTCATAGAAAATTCATGTTCTTTTTCTCCCTTTGTTTTGTAACCAGTGCATGAATGGTAAGAAAAAAATTGTAGACAATAATAAGAAAGGTACACTTCATTATCTTAATATGTGATAAGAAGTAAATAAACAATACAGTATTAGTTGAATGAATGAGTAAATGAATGAATCATTCTTAAAATAAAATTGCACTTAGTATATATGTAAAACACCACCAGATGTTGTCACATCTGGATTTATAGCACAAGAAAAAAGAAACAAGGTGATGACATTATCAACATAAAACCTGACAATATTTACATTGCATGGAAGTAGACATTTTAAAGCTATCATCAGCATATTTAAATATGAAGGGCATTTTATGGTATATCAAAATCAATAGATACTTGTCATAATAATTTCAAAATGGCAGATTTTAATATGAAATTTGCACAGGGTCATCTAACTGAGACAGTGGCCTACTTTATAGATTTAGAGGAGTCAGTAAACATGTTTAATACAGATAATTGAAATTATAGATGAGACACCTAATGTTGTATGAAGTGTGTTAGTCTTTCAGTTGTGTCCAACTTATTGTGACCCCATGGTCTGTAACCCACCAGGCTCCTCTGTCTATGGAATTCTCCAGGGAAGAATACTGGAATGGGTAGCCATTCTCTTCTCTAAAGCATTGTCCTGACCCAGGGATTGAACCCAGGTCTCCTGCATTTCAGGCAGATTCTTTTATTGTCTGAGCCATTAAGGAAACTCAATGTTGTATAATCATCTATCAATGATTTGCTCTAAAGTAGAGAGCTGAAGTTTTGTCCATATTCTGATTTCTTTTCTTGTAAAATTACAGTAGATTTCAAGTCTTCGCCTTTCAATTTAACCCCAGGAAGCAGAAGCACTAACAAGGCTAAGGACAAAAATGACATCCTCACAAACAAAAGTTTGGCAAAAATCTGGCACTTTATTCTCATACTATGAGAATTTTATTTTATTTATTTATTTTTTTTTTTGAGTAGGTCTCAATAGTAATATCATGGGGCCCATGGGAAAGGAGTCATTGATAAAGGAATTTAAGAAGAAACAAATAAAAGGAAAGATATCCTGCATGTATGGATTGGAAGAATTAATATTGTTAAAGCTGGGGCTTCCTAGGTGGTGCTAGTGGTAATGATCCCACCTGACAATGCAGGAGATATATGAGATGCATGTTCAATCCCTGAGTTGGGAAGATCCCCTGGAAGAGGAAGTGGCAACCCACTTTAGTATTCTTGCCTAGAGAATCCCATGGACAAAGGACCCTGGTGGGCTATGGTCCATGGGGTCACAGAGAGTCAGACATCACTGAAGTGACTTAGCATGCATGCATGCATACCATCTATACTACCCAAAATGATCTATAAATTTAATGCAACCCCAATTAAAATCTTAATTCCATTAAAGAAATAGAAAAATGAAAAACACTAAAACTTATATGGAACTACAAAAGCTTTTAAATAGCCAATAGCCAATCAATCCTGAGCAAGAAGAACAAAGCTAAAGATATCATACTCTCTATTTCAAAACTCACTACAAATGTAGAGTAATCAAAACAAGATCTTGGCATAGAAACAGACATATAAACCAATGGAACAGTATAGACAGACTGAAATCTATGCATTTACAGTTAACTAATCCTTGACAAAGGTGCCAAGAGTGGGGAAAGGACAGTCTCTTCAATAAATGGTGTTGGAAAAACTGAATAACCACCTTCAGAAGAATGAAATTGAACCCTAATCTCACATCAAATAGAAAATCAATTCAAAATAGGTTAGATATTTAAATTTAAGATCTGAAACCATAAAACCCCTATAAGAAAACACAGGGCTAGAACTTAATGATATTGGTCTGAAAAATGATTTTTTAGATATGACACCAAAAACACAGGCAACAAAACAAAAGCAGGCAAATTCAGTTGCATCACGCTAACAAGCTTCTGCGCAGCAAAGGGAAAAACAAGCAAAGTGAAAAGGCAACCTATGGAACAGAAGAGAGTAATTGCAAACTATGTATCTGATAAGGTATCAATATCTAAAATATATAAGGGGGTCATACAACCCAACAGAAAAGAAAAACCTGACTTTAAAATGGAGAAAGGACCTGATTAGACAGTTCTTAAAAAAACATACACAAATAGCCAACAGGTAAATGAAAAAGGATGCAGTTTCACTAAGCAGTAAAATGCAAATTAAAATCACAATGAGATATCATGTCACACCTGTTAGAAGGACAATCATCAAAAAAGACAAGAGAAGACAAGTTTGGTGAGAGTGTGGGAAAAAAAGAAACCTGTACACTGTTGACGGGGGTATAAACTGAAAGTAACATGAGTGCTCCAAATAAATTGAAAAATGGAAACACTACATCATCTAGCAATTCTATTTTTGAGTATGCAGTCAAAGGAAACAAAAAGATATCTGCACTCCAAGGTTCATTTCAGCATTATTCACAATAGCCAAGATATGGAAACAGCCTAAAGGTCCATTAACAGACGAGTGGGTAAACAAAATGTACTATATACATGTAATTGAATATTATTCAGTCTTAAAAAAAAAAAAAGAATCTTGTCATCTGAGACCTCATGGATTAACCTGAATTCTGCTATGCTCAGTGAAATAAGCCAGATGCAGAAAAACAAATTCTATATGACCTTAGTTACATGTGGACTTTAACACAGTTAAATTCATAGAAACAGTAGAAAGGTGGTTATCAAGACTTGAGGGAGGTGGAAATGGGGAGAAATTGGTCAAAGGGTAAAAAGTTTCAGTTATGCAAGATGACTAAGTTGTGGAAAACTGGTGAACTGAAATGTGACTGTAGTTGACATCATTGTATTGTGTACTTGAAATCTGCTAAAAGGGTAGATTTGGAGTCTTCCCACTTGTGGGAAAAAAAGGAGGAGGGGAGAAGTGAGGAATGAGGAAGGGGAAAGAGAAAGAAAAATGGTAAAGATGTGAGGTAATGGACACGTATACTGACTTGGTTGTGGTGAATATTTCACAATGTATACAGGTATCAGGTCACCAGTTTGTAAACCTTAAATTTATACAATTTTTCATTGTCAACTATACCTCAAAGCTGGGGAAAAATAAAGGAGCTAGTGGAAAATTTTTCCTTGTGTGGATCTTGGTTCTTTAAGAGAAAACACTTGCTTCTCACATGATCACATAGCAGAGCATCCTTCCTTAGACAGGTTTCTAACCCTAATAGGCAAATGACATTTGGTGGAGACCAAGTAGAGTCAGTTCTCTGGTGGTGAAAGGAGGTGAGAGTAGTTCATTCATGGTGTTTTTCCTTTAGGTGATAGGGAAATAAATAAAATGTTTTCTATTTTTTTGTCTTAAGCTATTTTCTTTTCTTGCCCATTTAACAAACAAGATGCTTATTTTGAAATGCCGGTGAACAAAACTGAACAAAGCATGGGTATTTTTAGGGGGAAAAAAAGAAAGGTTTCAGCAGTTATCTGAATAAATATTATAAATATGTGGGTACTAATCCTGTATGGAAGATTTGGATGAAGACCATGCAAAATATCTTTAAAAATTTAAATTTTTAAAAAATTGTTCATTTTCCTCTAAGCAAGAAATGCAGTAGAATCAGAAAGAAAAGTGATACTTATTCATCTCATAATTAATTCAAGAATGCCTTTTATTTTACTTTCACTTAATAAGTTGTCAATGTTTCTCAAAGAGAGTTTCACACCAAGATTATAAAATGCTCTACAAATAAAATATTCCATGGTCAACTAGAAATGAGGAAAAAACACATAATATAATCTTGCTGCACAGACACAAAATAATTAACACATTAAATTCTATATGAATTTCTGATAATAAAAATACTACATTTAGATAAATTATGAGATTTTATTTCTTTCACATAAAAGCTAAGTGAATCTCTTCCTGTTCATCTAGCTTTACAAAATTCAGTTATTCAACATAATTTATTATGAGGCTAATGTGAAAGCTCAGTGAAACAGTTGATGATAAAAAAGCAATGATTCTCTGTATTTATTATGCACATTTAGAAGAAATGTCACTTATAGCTAAAATACATTAAAATACTATTAGCTCCTTCATATCTAATCATTGCTTCTATATTTTGCTATATAAAATTATTTGGACAAAGGAAATGTTTTTTAAGTTATGTTTCTCAATGAAAGTCACTAGTAGTGGGAAATTGTTAGGATTTCATAACTTGAAATCTCTTAACTTTTACTTTTGTTTTCAGGATAATAAGCTTTGATGTAATCACATAGAGAGAGTCACATTTTTCTGAAAAAAGAAATCTTTTAAAGTATTTCTACTTGACAAAATAAATTTTACTAGGAAGAAATCAATTAGCCAAAACATTTTTCTTTACTCTTTAAAAAAATTAATTTTTCATTGAGTAGTTCAAATCAAAATATTAAACACTCTGGTGGATACAGGACAGTGATAGTGTACACAAACATTTTTTTAATTTAAATATATAATAATAAGATTTAAATTAGTTTCCAATGGTGCATTTAATTTAACTTTAATAAGATTTTGGCAATGTTAAAAAACAGTCAATGAATTCCCAAAATCATATTTTAATATACAATGATAGGTATGAATAGGTATTAATCAAATTCATTTGAAATTCTTAATGGTGGTTAAAAAATCAGAATTGAGTTTGTAGTCAATGTGATGTAGTACAAAGAACACAGGAATGAGACTAAATATGACTGGTTTCCAGCTGATGAGTAGATCCAATGTAATTTTATTTATGCAAATAAATCACAAATTTCAAAATTAAAAAAAATAACAACACTGGCATATTTAAAGACAAATAATGAAAATAGATACTGGTTTCTGCTGACCATGGAACTTTCAAAATTCACTTTCATTCCTGTCAAGATATTCTCTAAACTCCATTCCTTAGCAAACCAGAGAAACTGAAGACTGGGTGCCTCTCTCTTTCCTTGGCTTGGTTGGGCTATATATGTTTTCTAGCATCAAATGTGCTTCAACTTTTAAAACATGCACTAACCATCCATATAGCAAAGTAGATTGAATTAGAAATGCTCAGTATCACAAATAATTCAGTTAATTTGGTTCCACTGGAAAATACATTATATGCTAAATGACAATTTTTACATCCCTATTGAACTGTAAATGTAACAGTTTAATTTTCAGGAAGCCCTATATGACCATAGGAAGTACCAAATTGATTGGCTTATTTGGTGTTAAGTGAAAAATGAAAGTTACTCAGTTGTGTCCAACTCTTTGCGACCCCATGGATTATATAGTCCATGGAATTCTCCAGGCCAGAATACTGGAGTCAGTAGCCTTTCCTTTCTCCAGGGGATCTTCCCAACCCAGGAATCAAACCTAGGTCTCCCACATTGCAGGTGGATTCTTTACCAGCTGAGCCACAAGGTAAGCCCAAGCATACTGGCGAGGATAGCTATCCCTTCTCCAGGGGATCTTCCTGACCCAGGATTTGAACCGGGGTCTCCTGTACTGCAGGCGGATTCTTTACCAACTGAGCTATCAGGGAAGCCCAAAAAAGCCTACAGCACCCTGTATTCCCATGCAGTCTCCCATCCAAGTATTAACCAGGCCTGACCTTGCTTTGCTTTCAAGATCAGACGAGATCGGGTGCATTCAGGGTGGTATGGCAGTAAACCTAGAATCGGTTGTGTGATAAAAATCATGATTCTTATTCCTGATGGACTTACATCTGCATAAAATTCAAGGAACCCATATGCTCTACCCCTGCTAATGAACAGTTTGCCAAGACACAGTTTGCCAAGATGATGGAATAAGACCATTTGTGGAGATCCAGGCTTACTAAACTTCCTTATTTCTACCTCATGCTCTTTAAGAATTTTCTATTGGGCACATTTTCTTCATCTCTTATTATTCTAAAAATCCCCAAATAGGCCAATTTCCACTTAAGCTCCCAGGTTGATAATTTCAGTTTCCAGAAATCCTAGGAATCTCACACTAACTAGGCAATCCCTTTGCCTAGCAGTTACTCCTTTATACTTTAATATCCTGCTTTCTGTTCTGTGTCTGACTACTATGTCCCGGATGCTAGGCTGAAGCTGTAGAAAGGCTGGAATCTTGAGTTTTATGTTCATGGTATATCAACAACACTTAATTGCATGCCAAATGAATGAACACATGAATGATCAACCTGAATAGACTAAAAAGTCTTCTAAGCAGAAATACAATGGTGAATTAGACCAAGGTCTGTGTAATGCTTTTAGCTAAAAAGTTAAGACTTTTTATAAGGCATATAAAATGTTTTTGTAATTTAGTATAATCTTGATAATTTTAAAAGGTTTATTAACTTTTGTACACAAAGAGACTCTGAATTACTCACATTTTATAAGGTAAGAAAAATTCACCTATTAAAGGGTAATAGGTACCACTATACCCACGATAATGAAAATTTATGTGCACCATTTCCTCAGCAGGCCAACAAAAGGTCAAGTGTTTTACCAAAAGTGAGTCATTTTTTTTTTAAATAGTCTAGAAGAACTGCAAATCTACTTAAAACAAATGAAAATACAAGGATTGTGTGTACACACCCATGTGTGTGTGTGTTTGTGTGTGTGTACACACACATATATGATATATATGGAGCTTCCCTGGTGGCTCAATTGGTAAAGAATCTACCTGCAATCCAGGAGACCTGGGTTCAATCCCTGAGCTGGGAAGATCCCCTGGAGAAGGGGAATGGCTACTCACACCACTATTCTTGCCTGGAGAATCCCATGGACACAGGAGCCTGGCAGGCTATCATGCATGGGGTCACACAGAGTCAGACACAAGTGAGAGCCTAAGCACACACATAAATGATGTGTATATATATGTACATATTCTGTGGAAATATTATTTTAAGTTATGTCAAATTCTAGCTACTGTTGAAAAACTGATCCTGAGTGATTTAAGGGTTGATATAGATACTTTTAGCTCTTTTTTGAAATATACGAACCATTGTTCTAGGGCTTCCCTGATAGCACAGTTAGTAAAGAGTCTGCCTGCAATACAGCAGACCCAGGTTTGATTCATGGGTTGGGAAGATCCCCTGGAGGAGGAATTGATAACCTACTCCAGCATTCTTGCCTGGAGAATCTCATGGACAAAGGAACCCAGCAGGCTACAGTCTATGGGGTCACAGGAGTTGGACATGAGTGAGTCACGGCACACACAACCACTGTTCTACATATAATTTTATAATAAAGTTTGTTTTGTTTGATCAATTAATAAAGGGTAGAAATTTACTGATTCTACATGCTGCCCACCACTCTGCATATTGCTAATAAGCTTAACTTTATTTTTGACCACTAAAGACTTGGAATAACCAAAGCAACATTGAGAAAAAAGAACAAAGCTGGAAGTATCATGCTCCCTGACTTCAGACTATACTACAAAGCTACAGTAATCAAAACAGTATAATACTGGCACTAAAACAGGCATACAGATCAATGGATTAGAGAGTCCAGAAATAAACCCACTCACTTGTGGTCAATTAATCTATGACAAAAGAGGCAAAAATATACAGTGTGGAAAAACAGTCTCTTCAATAAGTGGTGTTGAGAAAACTAGAAAGTTACATGTAAAAAAATGAAATCAGAACAATTTTTCACAACATATACAGAAATAAACCCCAAATGTGCTAAATACCTAAATGTAAAATCAGAAGCCATGAAACTCCTAGAAGCAAACACTGGCAGTACACTTTCCAAAATAAGTCTTCATAATCTTTTTTTATCTGCTTTTCAGACAAAGGAAATAAAAACAAAATTAAACAAATGGATCTTACTAGACTTAAAAGCTTTTACACAGCAATGGAAACTATCAACAAAACAAAAATAAAACAAAGCAAAAACAAAAATAAAACCTACTGAATGGGAGAAAGTATTTGCAAATGTTATATCTGATAAAGGGTTTATATCTCAAATATATAAAGAGCTCATCAACTCAATATCACAAAAACACTCAATTAATATATGGGAAGAAAACTTGAACAGACATTTTCCTAAAGATGACATACAGATGGCAAGTAGGCACATGAAAAGATGCTTAATATCACTAACCATCAGGGAAATACAAATTAAAATCAAAATGCACTATCACCTCACACCTGTCAGAATGGCTATCATCAAAAACACAAGAAATAATAAATATTGGCAAAAATGAGGATATAGAAAAAAAGGGAACAGTAGTTCTCTGTTGATGGGAATTGAAATTGATATAACCATTATGGAAAACATTATGGGGGTTCCTTAAAAATTAAAATTATAACTACCATATGACCCAGTAATTTCACTCCTGGATTCCAGTAATTTAACTCCTGGATATTTATCTAAAGAAAAAAAAAACACTAATTCTAAAATATATATGAACTTAATGTTCATAGCAGCATTACTGACAATATGCATACATACAACAGAATACTACTCTGCCATAAAAAGGAATGAAATTTTGCTATTTGCAACAACATGGATGGACCTGGAGAGTATCATGCTTAGTAAAGTCAGACAGAAAAAGACAAATACTACATGCTTTCACTTATATGTGGAATCTGAAAAATAAAATGAATGAATATAGCAAAGCAGAAAGAAACTTACAAATACAGAGAACAAAGGAGAGGAGAGAATGATAGGGAAGGGAGAAAATGGGAGAAGGGACCTGAGAGGTACAAACTATCATGAATAAACTAAATAAGATACAAAGATGTGATGTACAACACAGGGAATATAATCAATGTTTTACTAACTTTAAATACAGTACAATCTATAAAAATACCAAATGACTACATTTTATGCCTGAAACTAGTAACAGTGAAAATAAACTATATTTCAATAAAAATAAATTAATTGTATAACTTACTACTAATTTTTAATTCTGTCTGTTGTTTCTTTTAAGACTGCATATTTTTCTTACTTCATTTATACTGTAGTTTTTTTTTTTAAGCAATGTTAAAACTCCTTATTAATTGTTTTAAAAGAACTCATTGAAGTCTAAGAGAAACAATTTTTAACTCTCACAAAGGCACCTGAGATGCAGTAAATATTTTTGCATACATTGACATTGGTAAGATAGATTTTAGAAATTACCTCTTGAAATACTTTAGCTCCTTTGACACTTTTTTGACATTTTAAATGATGGCAAGTACCTAGTAATGGGAACAATTACTTTAAAAAAATCATATGAAGCTAATGATGAATAACATGGTACTTTTAAAATCTCCTCCTCAATTCTGTCTCAATCACACATATATTCACAGAAAAATACACACACTCCCATACCACCAGCAACAATAAAAAGTGTTTCAATGATAAAGAATTAAATCCAAAAAAAAAAAAGAATTAAATCCAATTTGGGACATATGTCACTCAAAGTCAATATCAAAAGAAATATTATCAAAAAATTTAGGCAAATGTAGGGCCATATGACTAGATAAAGTAATTACTCTTCATTGTGATAATACACTCACATAACATGATTTTTTTTATCTAAAAAATAAAATATAACTCAATTTATTTTAGCTTACCTATGTTTACTCATTTCTAATATTTATTTGATTTCTCTGGACATTTAAAAAGATATGGGTTCACTTTGGTTAAACACCATAAACTCATTTTAATCAGTATCTTAGGGCAGCTGACCTGCTTTCCATCTCTGTTCCTCCATCTCAGTTGTGACTGCTGCTGCTAAGTCACTTCAGTCGTTCGTGTCCGACTCTGTGAGACCCCATAGATGGCAACCCAGCAGGCTCCCCCATCCCTGGGATTCTCCAGGCAAGAACACTGGAGTGGGTTGCCATTGACTAGCTGAGTTCAATTGCCTATGAAATATTTAGCCTAACATCAGACATTAAAAAAACAACATTTTTAAGACAATTCTGTAACACAGCTGACTGTGACCCTTTATATTAAAATGTTTATGATTTCAAATTTTCTATTTTAAGATATACATAGTAAACAAGATAGGATATAATTTAATGCAGAGGTGCCTGCAGAAGGTTTGCTTGGTTTTTATTGTTTGAAAAAAGAGAGGGAGAGAGATGGATGAAGGGAATAACAGAAGAAATATCTATAAAACTTTTAGATTGTAGATGTCCCCAATTACAGTTATACAGAATCCAATTTAAAACACTTGCTGATAGAGCAGTTGAAGATAACAAGCCTCCTAAAATTTCTTGAAGGATGTGAAATCTGGATACAGATCTCTTACTCCTTACTTTTTTCTATAGTAATATCACAAGCAACAGGTAAAATATTCCTAACCACTCAGAAGAGATTTCTGTTGTATAACATCAATTTAGAGCTTTATGGAAGGTAAAATTATAAATTTTACAGTATTATGATCACTATGTAGAAATATAAGGAAACTATAAAAAAATTTAATATCCCATGCCCAGAGGCCTTCTGAAATAAAAGTGGACATAAAGAGTGTATTAAAAAGACAGATCCTTTCAACATTATATCAGAAAGTAAGGTATTCTATTTTTCTAGGTCCTCAAGGCTAAAATTTAACCGTGTCATTTATAGAAGGCCCTGTGAAGAAATGCAGAGGAACCAGACAATGACCAAAAAAATACCTCCAAAAAACCCAAAAACCCTGTTTGCTTGCTTTCCTAGGAAATTAGCAAATATATAAAAAATTATTTTTAAGAGATAATTGTTTAATACCTCCATTCAATAACAATCTAATTAATTTAGCATCTAATATATGCCAGGGATTGTGCCTAAACACTGCAGAGTCAGAGATGAACATGACACTCAAAGAATTTGGAAAGAATTGCAAAGAGAGACAGATTATAAATGTAGTGACAAAAGAAGACCTTTTAGAGAATGAAAAAATTACACACACATGGAATCTAAACTGGATTGCAAGAGAAGGAACAATGAATGAATGCAAATGACATCTTGAGGGAAAAAAAAAATGGTTCCTTTCAGAAACTGAAATATGGCGAATATGATTGAAATTTCTAGAAAATGGAAAAGAACTAAAAAAAAGTTTCAGAATCACAGAGCAGTCATATCAGGTATTGTTTGCTCAAGTTTGGTGGGGAATTTTGTCTGCTTTTTATGCTAAAGTTAATGACAATTCACTGAAGAACATTTCATCAGAGGGTTTTATATTGAAGATTTATATTGAATCTCTGGTTCACTGTGATTTGGGATTGGGCAAAAGAGAATGACCGAAGATCAGCTAGCATGCACTTAGTTTACAGTCATATAGGGAAATGATAATGATATCTTGGAAAAACTGGGGGGCAATAGAGTGTCAGAAACACTGGTGTAGAATTGGTAGGAACTAGGATTTGGATTGACTAGATACAAAGGATGTGTTGGAAAGAGGTTTTCAAGATGACTCACAACTTTCTGACAAGAGAAATTGGGGGTAATTAGTCATTGTACTGCAGGGTACTGCAGATCATTTGTATTGCAAGATCATTTGCAATTGTATATTACATACAAAAAAAAAAAAGCTTACAATTATACCCCTTTTGTCACCAGCAAAGGCAATTAACAATTCCGAGGAAACAGAAACAGAAACTTGGTAATAAAGAGTAACCTTTCTACTTTCCTTTGTGCTTGGTCTAGTTTTAGCTGCTCACAGGAGGCTGTGCAGAGGCCTCACATCTAGCCATTCAGAGTTCCTGGTGCTAAACTGCTGGTTCAGCGCCTGTGCTCAGGACGGTGTGCATATGTTGTGCGCGACACTCCATCCAAGATGGCGGCAGTGGCTGTGTGCAGAGACACCACTCCCGGTGCTCTATATGGGCTGGGAGGAGGGCAACTGTGACAGCCCCAAGACCCACATCCCAGAATATTAGAAACAAAAGCAAAAATAAACAAATGGGACCTAATGAAACTTACAAGATTTTGCACAACAAAGGAAACTATAAGCAAGGTGAAAAGACAGCCCTCAGATTGGGAGAAAATAATAGCAAACGCAGCAACAGACAAAGGATTAATCTCAAAAATATACAAGCAACTCCTCTAGCTCAACTCCAGAAAAATAAATGACCCAATCAAAAAATGGGCCAAAGAACTAAACAGACATTTCTCCAAGGAAGACATACAATGGCTAAAAAACAAATGAAAAGATGCTCAACATCACTCATTATCAGAGAAATGCAAATCAAAACCACAATGAGGTACCATTACATGCCAGTCAGGATGGCTGCTATCCAAAAGTCTACAAGCAATAAATGCTGGAGAGGGTGTGGAGAAAAGGGAACAGTCTTCCACTGTTGGTGGGAATGCAAACTAGTACAGCCACTATAGAAAACAGTGTGGAGATTTCTTAAAAAACTGGAAATAGAACTGCCATATGACCCAGCAATACCACTTCTGGGCTACACACTGAGGAAACCAGATCTGAAAGAGACACGTGCACTCCAATGTTCATCGCAGCACTGTTTATAATAGCCAGGACATGGAAGCAACCTAGATGCCCATCAGCAGACAAATGGATAAGGAAGCTGTGGTACATATACACCATGGAATATTACTCAGCCATTAAAAAGAATTCATTAGAATCAGTTTTAATGAGATGGATGAAACTGGAGCCCATTATACAGAGTGAAGTAAGCCAGAAAGATAAAGACCATTACAGTATACTAACACATATATATGGAATTTAGAAAGATGGTAACGATAACCCTATATACAAAACAGAAAAAAGAGACACAGATGTATAGAACAGACTTTTGGCCTCTGTGGGAGAAGGTGAGGGTAGGATGTTTCAAGAGAACAGCATCGAAACATGTATATTATCTAGGGTGAAACAGATCACCAGCCCAGGTTGGATGCATGAGACAAGTGCTCAGACCTGGTGCACTGGGGAGAGCCAAAGGGATTAGGTAGAGAGGGAGGTGGGAGGGGGGGATCGGGATGGAGAATACATGTAAATCCATGGCTAATTCATGTCAATGTATGACAAAAACCACTACAATATTGTAATTAGCCTCCAACTAATAAAAATAAATTTAAAAAGGAAAAAAAAAAGAACCCCTCCCCTCATCCTCTGAGAGATGCCTAGAAGATCCACTCACAGATCACTAGAAATCCACTCAAAGCCTGTCCAAAGAGCTTGTGCTCTAGAGTGGTGCTCACACCAGTCCATTCTCTGATCAAAGAAGACATTTCTTTTGCTTCTGAACCCAACTTGGTCTTATTCTGTTGCTTCAAACTGAATAACACCCACAAGAGGCACAGAAGGATCAGTTGTTTTTGTTGTTAGTCACTAAGTCATGTCCAACTCTTTTCTGACCCCGTGGAGTGTGGCCCACCAGTCTCCTCTGTCCATGGGGTTTCCCAGGCAAGAATACTGGAGTGGGATGCCATTTCATTCTTCATGGGGTCCTTTTGACCCAGGAATGGAACCCATGTCTCCTGCATTGGCAGGTCAAATATTTACCACTGAATCACTTGCTCTAAAATTTGGTAAATGATACAATCATATAAATACATTGAGTCTGAATCAAATGAGGGATAAAATTGACCATTTACATTGCATTCTTTATCATTTTGGAGTTAATACTTATTTTATTATGGTAGTATACACAGATGTCCTCAATAGTTTGGGGAGAAAATGAAGGTTCAGGAAATGGATAGAGGGCAGAACTAGGGCATCCAGAATATTCTTCAGAGAATAAACTTCAATCATTGGAGATTTGGGAAGGATTTCCTTAAAATACTGAGTGCTCTCCAAGCTATCTATAACAACTCTAAGATTGCCCCAGCTGATGGATGGAAATGACAAACATGGTTTTATTTGACTAAACCACAAAAATGTAACCCACAAAGGCAAGATGAAAAAAGGATTTAGCCCTAGACAGTGAAAGATAAATACTGTATGATTTCACTTCTATGTGGAATCTAAAAGAAAAGAAATGAGCAAACATAAACAGAAATAAAGTTTTAAATACAGAATACAAACAGATGGTTGACAGAGGCGAGAAGGAATGAAAGGGAAAGAATTGGTGTGAGAGATTAAAAAGTAGAGACTTATAATTGCAAAACAAATGAGTCATGAAATGTTCAGTGGTGGGGAATATAGTCAGTAACTATGTAATATCTAATATTTTTGCATGGTGATATATCTTAACTTATTTTGCTGATCATTTTGAAATGTATACAAATATCAAGTCATTATGCTGTGTAACAAGAATTAACATAATGTTGTAGGTCAATCATGCTTCAAAAGCCAACAACAAACAGACTCATAGGACAGAGATAAGACTTGTGGTCACCAGAGGTGGGGATGTCAGGAGAAGGGGAAGAGGGTGCAAGCACTCATAATGTACAACCTTCCAGTTATAAGATGAATAAATACTAGAGATGTAACATACAACTTGATGAATGTAATTAGAACTGCTGTATGTTACATATGAATGTCAAGAGTAAATCTTAAGAGTTCTCATCACAAGAAGACATTTTTTTCTATCTCTTATATTTATATCCATGTGGGATTATGGATGGTCTTTAAACTCATGATAATCACTTCATGATACATGAAAATTAAAACCATCATGCTACACACTTTAAACCTACCTAGTACTGTATGCTACTTAAATCTCAATAAAACTTGAAGGGAGAGATAAGAGGAAGAAAGAAAATGTAGCCTGCCAAGGCCAGATGATAAATAACTTATTAACAATGAATAGATTCATAACAGAGAATGAAGCCTATATGAAGGAAGCAAATTTGATGACTGGGAATATTAATATAGTTAACAATAATTGAAAGACAATAATGATCCAGAACAAAATACATGGCTCCCAAAATAAATGAGTTAACAAAAATTCTTGTGAAAATATTCTACCTCAAGTATTCACACAATTCCCTTTACCAGGTGAGGAATCTAGGGATCAGTAATGTCATTTATCTTTCCAAAGTTTACACAGCTAAGACAAAATTAGGATTATATCTCTTAAAGTTGTTTTACTGAAAATTCACTAGCAAGTTTGGAACTCTACCTCCTGTTCACCCAAGGACCATATCAAAATCAACGGATGCTTGTCCTGACAAGATGTTTAATAGAACTAAGGAGCTACAAAATTGAGTTCACCAGTCATTGTTCCTTTTCCAAACCCTTTTTTCTATTAGAAGAAACACTTGCAAGTACATTCCCATACTTTTAAGTAGTATTAGGAATGAAAACCATTAATGAGAACTGTACTGAATTTTATTGTGTTCTTAATAGTAATGCCATTTATGTTCAGTGGTGATATGGTTATTAACATTAAATTCCAGCTCAGTTTGAAACTGAATTTCTTTGTTTGACAAAGAAGTTTCAACTCACAAAAACCCTAGTCTATTAAATTTTTGAAACAATATATATTTTTTAATTTATTTGTTTTAAGTGAAGGCTAATTACTTTACAGTATTGTAGTGGTTTTTGCCATACATTGACACATATTAAAAATGTTTTTGTTTCTTCTTCTTCATGAGAAATTTCAGCCTTTGTTGTCTTATGCAGAGAGAACTACAACATTGCAGAAGACTCTCACCCAGATTAGACATGAGGTAGCACAATTAGGGAAGATGGGGTACTCATGTTCTCTTTCTATTTGCATTTGACTCAGGAAAACCTCAGGAGAGAAAAAGACACTCTGATTCAATAAAGTGTCCAGACTGATTGAACTGTTTGACTTACTTTGCTCAACACATCCTCCAGAGACATAAGTTATACGATGAATCTAATTCATACAGTGACAAAGGGTACCCATTAAAACCCTCTAACTTTCAAGCTCAATAGTTGTTAAATTTAATAATGAGACTGTGTTTTAGGGAACATAATGTATCACCCACTCCTCAAATGCAACCCTGTAAGGGAAAATGGGTGTAGAATTGACAATCTTGTTCGAATGGGCAAATAGAATGAAACTGATTTACAGTCAAAATAGTTTGAGCCAAAGGTAAAGCAAGAATATCTCATAGCAAACACAAATAGTAAATGATTAAATAAAAATAATTCAAAGAGAAATTAAAGTGTATATATTACAAAGTCTTCAGTCCATTTATAATCATTAGATTCTTCTGCATATATTAATAAATTTTATGTTCAGTTCAGTCGCTCAGTAATGTCTGACTCTTTGCAACCCCATGGACTGCAGCATGCCAGGCTTCCCTGTCCATCACCAACTCCCAGAGTTTACTCAAACTCACGTTCACTGAGTTGGTGATGCCATCCAACCATCTCATCCTCTGTCATCCCTTTCTCCTCCTGCCTTCATTCTTTCCCAGCATCAGGGACTTTTCCAATAAGTCAGTTCTTCACATCAGGTGGCCAAAGCATTGGAGCTTCAGCTTCAGCATCAGTCCTTTCAATGAATATTCAGGACTGATCTCTTCTAGGATTGACTGGTTGGATCTCCTTGCAGTCCAAGGGACTCTCAAGAGTCTTCTCCAACACCACAGTTCAAAAGCATCAATTCTTCAGTGCTCAGATTTCTTCATAGTCCAATTTTCACATCCATACATGACCACTGGACAAACCATAGCCTTAACTAGATGGACTTTTGTTGACAATGTAATGTCTCTGCTTTTCAATATGCTGTCTAGGTTGGCCATAGCTTTTCTTCCAAGGAGCAAGCATCTCTTAATTTCATGGCTACAATCATCATCTGCAGTGATTTTGGAGCCCCAGAAAATAAAGTCTGACACTGTTTCCACTGTTTAACCATCTATTTGCCATGAAGTGATGGGACCGGATGCCATGATCTTAGTTTTTCTGAAAGTTGAGTGTTAAACCAAATTTCATTCTCCTCTTTGACTTTCATCAAGAGGCTCTTTAGTTCTTCTTCATTTTCGGCCATAAGGGTGGTGTCATCTGCATATCTGAGGTTATTGATATTTCTCCAGGCAATCTTGATTCCGGCTTGTGCTTCCTCCAGTCTGGCATTTCACATGATTATGCTGCATCTAAGTTAAATAAGCAGGGTGACAATATACAGCCTTGATGTACTCCTTTCCTGATTTGAAACCAGTCTGTTGTTCTGTGTCCAGTTCTGTTGCTTCTTGACCTGCATACAGATTTCTCAGGAGGCAGGTAAAGTGGTCTGGTATTCCCATCTCTTAAAGATTTTTCCACAGTTTGTTGTAATCCACACAATCAAAGACTTTGGCATAGTCAATAAAGCAGAAGTAGATGTTTTTCAGGAACTCTCTGGCTTTTTAAATGATCCAACGGATGTTGGCAATTTGACCTCTGGTTCCTCTGCCTTTTCTAAATCCAGGTGAACATCTGGAAGTTCACAGTTCACATACTGTTAAGTTATACATTTTTTTTCCTTAAAAACTAGTTTTTTTAGAAATTTCAGGAAGAACTGTCTTCTATATGAACACTTCCCTGGTGGGTGATGCTTCTCAAAACCATCAGTATTTCCTAATTTTTAAATAATATATTTAATGTCTGATACTTTCATACAATTCTCTTGCTGCCAATTAACAAAATTTTGTCTCAGAAATTCAATACCTTCAATCTCACAGATATATATAATTGATAATAGATTACAGGCAGATTTTTTTTTAATTTTATGTATTTTTAGAAACTATTAGTAGATGTTCTATAATAAATACACACAATTTTATGTGTATGCTACACCGACATCCATGAGATATAATGCATAATAGCTCTGAGAATTATTTCATTAAAGAAATCCATTTAGTTATTTAATGTGGTTACCCAACTTTTTCAAATTATTTAACAATGAAATATTACATCCCTCCCCACTCCTTGCTGCCAGAAGTTATCAATTAACATCTTGCTGAAAGCTATTTGTCAATATATTATTGTGGGAAATCCTAAAATATTCTCACTCCTAGAAATAACAGCTTTAAATGGGCAAAATCCTTCCAAGTTCAGTAAACAAAGAGTGAATTTATATTTATGAGCCCTTGCCATGTTCCAGATGTTATGATGAGCACATTTTATGCTACAGGAGAATGGTGCCTTAAATATTTTAACTTTGGCTTGCAGATATAGCATGCAGGAAAGAGGGGGCTGTTTCCATATTTATAACAAGAATAAACCTGGAGAAACTAAAACAACTTCTCTTAAATTCATCAGAGAACTGAGGTCACAGGCAAACCACTGACTCAACATAGGTAGTGAGGCACTCACCTCCAAGGAGAAAGAGGACAAGGGCATTAACTTGCCTGGAAAAGAATGATATCAGGAACACCGTGAAAGCCAGTGAGAGCTGTCAAAGGTTCACCAGGGGGTAGTGTAAGAGAAGAAAGTATCTGGGGCTAGAGAAGGATGTTTCATGCTGTTTGCTAGGTTTCCTACAAGAGTTGTGCTAGGTGCTCACATGGAAGATGAGCACGCTCACTGAAAATGCTTGCTCATGGTGCTGGCTGGAGGAGAGGAGCAGAAGGCACTGCCAAAACTTTCCCAGTCCCAGTTCTACGATCCCCTCTACAGAACAGAAGCCTTAATCTGTAGGGGCAAGGATAATAAAAACTGTGCCAATGAGTCGGACATGACTCAGTGACTGAATAATAGCAACAACTGGAGAGCTCCAATAGAAACTCACTGAATCTGGGAAGAAAAAAAGGACTTTAATCACTCAATCAATCAACTGTTCGCTGTTCTCTGAGAGAAGCAGAATCCCCACTTTGGAAAGGGGCCAGCGTTCCATCTGGAGAAGTATAATGCCTGGAATGCCACACCTCTGAGATTGAGGCTCACATCTGGACAAAGACTAAGATTTTATCAATCATCAGAGAAACCCCTACCTCCTCTAGCACCTCACTAACAAGCATCAAGGAAGACAGCAAAGGAGTACCACTGGAGGGCTGCAAAAGACACACGATCCTAGGAAGTGGTGCAGATGTAAGACCAGAAGCCAAGTGGGGGAGACTTGAAGCCAACAGGGATTAGAATCTACAACAAACCCCTGAGAAATTAGCCCTCCATGTAAACCCAAGGGGTAACTAAGGGTATCTGAAGCTTATAGACACTGACAATAGCCAGAGCTATAATATAACTTGAAACCCAGAAAAACATCTGACTAGGTTAACACAAATACCCACATGAAAGGCCTTGCAGAAGGAAAAGTATCAGTGAACTTGCAGATAGGGCTATAGAAATGTGGTGAAACTGAAATGCAAAGAGAAAAAGGAAAACACTCATACACATAAACAGAAACACCATAACTGATATAGTATCTTTACCAACTTGATTTTAATACTGAAACTCATAGACAAATCTAGAACCTGAAGTATTCTAAAGAAAAATTAATTTAGATTCTTACAAAATGTCAAAATCATGAAAAGGAAACAGAAAAGGTAAGGGGACCATTCTAGATGAATAGATTTAACTACAAAAGACAATAAATAAAACTTGATGATTAGATCCTGGGAGAAAGATGAGAAATACTACAAAAAAAAAGAAAGAAAGAAAGAGGAAGAACAGGAAGATTAAGAGGAAAGAAAAAAGAGATACTGCCAACACGCTGAAATTAACCAAGGGCCAAATATCGTATGGATGTTTATCATATTACTCCAGCTTTTCTGTAGCATGAAATTTTTTAAGATAAATGGAAAAAAGAAATATAAGTTACTTCTTTTGCCTGGTCTTCACACTATTTAACTTCTAGCATCAAGCCAGTATCCTCAATTCAATTCAGTTCAGTCACTCAGTCGTGTACAACTCTTTGTGACCCCATGAAATGCAGCATGCCAGGCTTCCCTGTCCATCCAATTCCTGGAGCTTACTCAAACTCACATCCATCGAGTTGATGATGCCATCCAAGCAGCATCTCTTTCTAGTCATCCCCTTCTCCTTCCGCCTTCAATCTTGCCCAGCATCAGGGTCTTTTCCAATGAGTCAGCTCTTCGCATCAGGTGGCCAAAGTATTGGAGCTTCAAGTTCACCATCAGTCCTCCCAGTGAATATTCAGGACTGATTTCCTTTAGGATTGACTGGTTTGATATTCTTTCAGTTCAAGGTACTCTCAAGACTCTTTTCTAACACCACAGTTCAAGAGCACCAATTCTTCGGCACTCAGCTTTCTTTATATTCCAACTCTCATACCCATACATTACTGGAAAAACCATAGCTTTGACTAGATGGACATTTGTTGGCAAAGTAATGTCTCTGCTTTTCAATATGCTGTCTAGATTGGTCATAACTTTTCTTCCAAAGAGCAAGCAGCTTTTAATTTCATGGCTGAAGTCACCATCTGCAATGATTTTGGAGCCCCAAAAAATAAAGTCTCTCACTGTTTCCATTATTTCCCCATCTATTTGCCATGAAGAGATGGGACCAGATGCCATGATCTTAGTTTTGTGAATGTTGAGTTTTAAGCCAACTTTTTCACTCTCCTCTTTCACTTTCATCAAGAGACTCCTTAGTTCTTCTTCATTTTCGGCCATAAGGGTGGCGTCATCTGCATATCTGAGGTTAATGATATTTCTCCCGGCAATCTTGATACCAGCTTGTGCTTCATCCAGCCCGGCATTTTGCATGATGTACTCTTCATCTGAGTTCAATAAGCAGGGTGGCAATATACACCTGTACAAAAGAAATACTCCTTTTCCTATTTGGAACCAGTCTGTTGTTCCATGTCCAGTTCTAACTGTTGCTTTCTGACCTGCATACAGATTTCTCAGGAGGTAGGTCAGGTGATCTGGTATTCCTGTCTCTTTCAGAATTTTCCACAGTTTATTGTGATCCACACAGTCAAAGGCTTTAGCAGAGTCAATAAAGAAGAAGTAGATATTTTCCTGGAACTCTCTTGCTTTCTCAATGATGCAGCAGATGTTGGCAATTTGATCTCTGGTTTTCTGCCTTTTCTAAATCCAGTTTGAACATCTGGAAGTTCATGGTTCACGTACTGTTGAAGTCTGGCTTGGAGCATTTTGAGCATTACTTTGCTAACATGTGAGATGAGTGCAACTGTGCAGTAACTTGGTCATTCTTTGGCATTGCTTTTCTTTGGGGTTGGAATGAAAACTGACCTTTTCCAGTCCTGTGGTCACTGCTGAGTTTTCCAATTTTGCTGGCATATTGAGTGTGGCACTTTCACAGCATCATCTTTCAGGATTTGAAATAGCTCAATTGGAATTTCATCACCTGCACTAGCTTTATTCGTAGTGATGCTTCCTAAAGCCAACTTGATTTTGCATTCTAGGAAGTCTGGCTTTAGTGATTACATCATCATGGTTACCTGGGTCATGAGGATCTTTTTTGTATAGTTCTTCTGTGTATTCTTGCCACCTCTTCTTAACACCTTCTGCTTCTGTTAGGTTCATAATATTTCTGTCCTTTATTATAGATAATTGCTGAATGATTAACTGAAAATGTGAATAAATATTATAAAATACAGTTTTCTTATGGGCTCCCATGCTAAAGTAGAAAAGAGCTACATTGAATCAGAATTTTTCTATGGCATTAAAAAATAGAAACAACTTTTGAGAACACCCTTTCATTTTATGCACTGATATCTCAAAATTTTTTAAATCTTATCACTTCAAAGGACATAGACATATACTTTATGAGTTTTAATTTCAGTAACCATTATTAACTTCTACTTTGCATTTCAAGTTTTCAGTAAGAGTAGACATATATTAACTAATAATAGTAATCAGGATAGTTTCATACACATAACAGCAGGAAATGTGAATCACTTGGAAGTAAACAACTGAAAAAAATCCAGACTAGAACTGAGGTTACATGTTCAGTAAAACATATACATAAAAACCAAAAAGTATTTGGAGACAGTTTCATAAATTCATCCTGTGGAAATGTATCTAATACTTTGGAAGAACCTGGATACTTTTAGTTATTGACTGGAAATAAGCAAAAAGCAGAAGTAAAGAGGGAAGAAGGACAAATCTGACAATGTTGAGTAGGAGGTGAAGCAGAGTGAGAGAAAGCTGAGTGGGGAGAAGAAGAAAGTACTGTCAAAGAGGAACACAGATTTGCATCCCTAGAATATTCTTCTTCAGAGAACACCTCTAACATAATTACACTACTAAGATGTTTACTACTTTCTAGAAAGTTACAAGAATTTTCAGAATGGTTAAGTAATCTCACTGTAAGAGATGCAACAATTTCAAGAGACTTAGACTCTCTTCATTACTTACAAAGTGTGCAAAGTCCAGCGACTCACGTATGGTTCATGTGATTTCATACACAACAAAAATGCTCCAGTACTTGTTATCCATTTTAAGTGTGATTTTTTATTCCTTTCTTTTTTTGTAGAGGCTTCTTCAAGTAACATTTTTTTTTTTGATTGGGGGTTTGGGAAGTTAATTTTTATTTAGATGTTGGTTTTTTTGTTTGATGCTGCAGTTCAGTATCTTTGATATCAATCAATCATTTATGTAATGCTATGTTGTTTCATACTATATATATATATGTGAAGTGTTAGGATTTTGGGGCAAACTATTTCATGTGCTGAAATGAAATAGTCTGTAATCTGTGTATATACATATTCATTCTGAAGGATTACTCTAATTAATTACCCTTTATTTTGAAATGATATATTTTATCAGTATCAGTATCTACACAGCAGTGTGCTTATTTTGCTGTTTCCCCCCCACCCTGTTTGGAAGCAATTGATTTTAAGTTATAATTTGTGCCAACAGTCTCATAACACTTTATAAATACATGTGCTCTACCTGCAGCTTTTAATGAGGAATGATTCTGTTCACAGCAGCTTCCTCAGAACATCAGTCCAAGGGATTGTGTTTGGCCCACCAAGCTGTTAAACTTTCCTATCATTCATGTGTATTTTTTTAAGCATTGCCTGTGGCTTTACTGTTCATTATTAAAAGAAAAGCATGCTCAGAATTTCAATTGATTTCTCCTGCCTAAATACCAATTAGAATCTGTTTATTACAACATTGGAAATGCTCTCTAATTCATCACTTCATAACAGAATTTCTTGGTTCTAATAAGCTTGCTTTTATACACTAAAATGTGTATTAGAGTATTTCTCAATTTTGTAGAATGATACCTGATTAGGAAGAAAAAAGTCAAGCTATAGGATTTATTTGTTTAACCAGGAAAGGAGGAGGCCGGCATTAAGTGCAGACTTTGTCTTAATTAGTAATAGAATTGTGAGAGGTAGCAATAGTTATGAACTTGAGTCTAAATTTACTGGGAAAAGGTATTCATGTATGATTCTACATTGAATAAAGGAGATAACAGAAGAGACCTTGATAACAGAATTCTGTAAGAACACATAAAATGTGGCAGTAAAAATATGAAATAATAAAATAGAAATTAAATGATTTCAGAAAATGCTATTATCTTGCCTTTAAAAGGTAGTTTAAGATACTTTTAACACAACTAAAAAAATTAGGTCTGGTTTGTAATAGGATAACTCAATAAATTACTGAAGAACTTACATGCTAGTTGATGCAATAAGAAAAGTGAAAAGTTTATCAATGTGTAATGTATCCTTAAGGGTGATATACTGATATCCATGAACAATATAAAAACAATTTTATATACCTGGAGGAAATTTTAAAAATCTTTTAAAATCATTGAAAACAATAATGCATAGCTCTTCTATTTAAATTTTTCTGGACTCATAAAAACATAAAAATCAGTCCATATAAGATTAAATTACCTAAAAATGATTTTGTAATTCATATGGAAATGAGCATAACTTGCCAAACAGTAAATCCCATAAATTTTTAAACAAAAACACTTATTCTGCAAATATAACTATTGGATTTTTACAGATAAATACACTATCACATATACACATGTATACATATATACATAATCTGCAATTATTTTTAACTGGGGAAAAATCTTTTAAACACTAACGTATCTGTATTTTGATTTGAGCAATCAGGAGTACTGTTAGCTGAGAAAGAACACCTCAGGGAGAAATCCAATTACAAGCAGTCTTGAGGGGCATGAATACTTTGTTTTAGCCATGTTACATTTGATTATTCTTTAAACACAGTTGTTCAGTAGGTCACTGGATAAGATGTAGAACTCTGAGAAGTGGTCAGCATTGAATATGGTTGTGTGGAACATGTAAATAGGTATCTGGAACTGAAAACTCTTAGACTTGACAAGGTCTCCTCAGAGGTAGAGTAAGAGAATGGATAGAAATGAGATGATGGAATCAGCTCACGTGCTTGGAAGCAGAGGAAGGAGAATGAAGTAGGCAAGGGGAGCATCACAAGAAAACAAAACAGAATAAAGTTTTAAGAAAAGGATAAAGGTCCACTGGCAGGTGAGTGAGTAAAGAAGATGTGGTACACACATACAATGAAATACTATTCAGCCATAAAAAAACAATGAAACAATGCCATTTGCAGCAAGATGGATGGACCTTGAGATGATCACACTAAGTGAAGTAAGTTAGAAAGAGAAAGACCAATACTATGTGATATCACTTATATGTGACACAAATAAGCTTATCTACGAAATAGAGACAGACTCACAGACATAGAGAATAGACGTGCAGATGCCAAGGGAAAAGGGATAGGGGAGGAATGGATTGGGAGTTTGGGATTAGCAGATGCAAACTACTATATATAGAATGGATAAGCAACAACATCCTACTGTATAGTGCATAAAACTGTATTCAGTATCCTGTGATCAGCCATAATAGAAAACAAACAAACAAACAAAAAAGCTATATACAGGTACAACTGAATCACTTTTCTTTGTAGTGGAAATTCACACAACATTGGAAATCAACTCATACCTCAATAAAACAAATATTAAGAAAAGAAAGAAGAAAGAGTTAAATCTGTTAAATGCTGTCAAGACTGTTAGGTAAGGACAAATAATAGAACATTGGATTTGGCAGTATGACGTGGTGAGGAGTTGACAGGAAGAGACTGCAGTTAGGAGTACTGAAGCCAAATTGGAATATGATATAAAGAGAGAATGATGGGTGAGAAGATGCAGACTGTGGACGTACAAAACTCATTTGAATCTTTCGCTTTGAATAACAGTAGAAAAATAAAAGGGCAATATATATGGAGGGTGATATAAGACACAGTGAGGACTACTTAAGAGATGAAACACTAGGGTTGATTTCTATGCTAACAAGAATGGTCCACGTCCAAAAGGCACAAATTATGATATAAGGGAGAATGGGGGAACTCAAAAAAGCAGAAACAAAACTGCTCATTAGAAAATATTAAGAACCACATAAATGTGAGTGATATTTTGCAAAGATGGCTCTTAACAATTAGGCTATTAGGGTACAGAAGTAAATTCTGACAATCCACTTGTAGTGAATAGCCTGCAACTAGCATTAATTTTAACCTGTGAAAAGAAAATGATGATTTAATATGGTCAAAGTGGATCACACTCTAGCTAGTCCTGGCTAACAGTTTGATCTAAACCTTGGGGAGAGTTTGTAACATACTATATGCTTTGCACTGCAGTTTGCATTATTTTTATGCTACTTGTAAAGCTGATGTATTTAACCCGGAGTATGTTCACGGTAGATGTCAGTACACACCCTCTACTGCCTTTTTAAATGAACCGCAATAAAAGAATTTTTAAGGAGAGATACATCAAATAGCAGTTACTATATTTCTTCTTTTTTTTAGTTCATTTGTTTTTTGTTCCTGTTTTTCCTGGTTTCTGGAGTCCAGAATACATTGGTTACCCTCATTAGAAGTTTCTCTTCAAAAGAGTAGAGTTTCTCAGTTAAAAATAAGAAACTCTTCTTGTTTCTTATTATTGTCTTGCATTGATCAGCAGAGTCCAGTACTTCCTTTGAAAAGCATTTGGAACACACTCGTACTACAAGCAGAAATGAGACAGAAAATGTGCCTGGACACTTCAGCAGTGATGCGGGCATCACTTCATAACCCGCCCCATCTTTCACTCACCTGTCCCTCTTAATTCCACAGTATTTGTCTACTGCATCTAACCTTCTCATTGCCTCATCTTCTACCACATAGCAACATGAATCCAGACTTTAATCATGGCTAACATGTGACTTCCCTAGGACATTAAAAGGGGCTTGCTGTGAATGAGCAGGGGGTGAGAGGAAACAGCAGCATAATGAATTAACAAACTTTATTTTTTCTTCAATGGATCTTGCTCTTGTGCCCCCTCCCCTTTTTTTTTTTGACATTTTGTGATGATACCAAGACTTTTCAAGTCATCTTCAAATGTTAATATTCATTTTTATTTTTAAGGATTAAATATTCATATCTAGCTTAATAAAAATTCAAGCCTTATTGAAAACATCAAATTCTGGCAAAGATGTAAAGCAATAGGAACTCTCACATTGCTGCTGAGAATACAAAATGTGACAGTCATTTGTAAGGTGTTTTAACAGTTTCTTACCACACACGCAAAAACACTCCCCACTGTATAACATGGTAATCATCTTCCTTGGTATTCACCCATATGAAGTGGCATCATGTGTCCACAAAAAAATCCCAATCCACATTTTTTATAGCAGCTTTATTCATAGTTGCCAAGGCTTGGCGGCAGCCAGGATATTCTCTGGTAAATGGACAGATGATTAAACGGTGGTACATCCAGACAATAAAGTATTATTCAGCAGTAAAAAAGAAATGAGCCATTAAAAGCCATGGAGGAAACTTAAGTATATATTACTAAGTGTAAGAAACCAGTAGGAAAATTTTACCTACTGTTTGATTCCAGCTATATGACACTGAGAAAAGCAAAACTATGGAGTCAGTAAAAGCATCAGGCCAGGGGTTAGTGGGGAGGGTAGGATGAATTGACAGAGCACAGAGGATTATTAGGACAGTGAAATATCTACTTTAATGATGGATACATGTCATCATACATTTGTCATTATTTGATACCTGGAACAAGAAGATCCCTGGGGCCTCCCCTGGTGGCTCAGTGGTAAAGAATCTGCTTGCAATGCAGGAGACGTAGGAAACATGCATTTGATCCCTGAGCCAGGAATATCCCCTGGAAGAGGAAATGGAAACCCACTTCTATATTCTCGCCTGGAGAATCCCATGAACAGAAGAGCCTGGAGGGCTACAGTCCACAGGTTTGCAAACAGTCAGACATGACTGAGCAACTTAGCACACATGCAGGAAGACCCCCTGGAGGAAGAAATAGCAATCCACTCCAGTATTCTTGCCTGAGAAATCCCATGGACAGAGGAGTCTGGTGGGATACAGTCTAGGGGGTCGCAAAGAGCTAGACATGACTGAGCAACTAAACAACAATAAACAATAGAATATGTAACACCAAGAGTGAGCCCTCATGTAAGCTATGGACTTTGAGTGATTATAATGTGTCAGTGTAGGTTCATCAATCACAGCAAGTATGGCAGGTCATGTTGATAGTAAGGAAAATCATGTATATCAAGGGACAAAGGTATACAGTAACTTGCTGTATCTTCTGCTCAATTTTGCTATGAACCTAAAACTTCTCTAAAAATAATCTATTTAAATATATACATATAAATATACACCAGAAAACAATTAAAGGTATTATATCCTAGTTATCATTTTTTTGATGTAACTGTTGTGATAATAGTAAAGTCATGCGCATATGTAAGAAATAATACAGAAAAATTCCATGTATCCCGTACCCAGTTTTCCCCAAGGTAATATGTGGCATAAACAGGACATGAGCATCAGTAGGATAAATACACAGAATGTTTCTATCACCACAAAGATCCCTTGTACACTGTTAAACAACAGGAACTCTGCTCTTAGCTTAGATTTGATGGACGTTCTTCCCACACTGTTTTTAATATATATACCAACTGACCTTTTAGAGTTACTGCCACTCTAATCCCTTCTTTAGGCCCTGGCAACTACTAAATTCTTATCTCTATATATATTTTTCATTTCAAGAAAGCCATATAGATGGATTCCTAAGTATGTATCCTTATGAGTTAATTTATTTCTTAGCCCTTGAGTCTATCCACGTTGTTGTGTGTATCTATCATCTGTTTCTTCTTAATGCTGAGCAGTATTCCATGGTATGGATGCTGAAGGACACATTGGTTGTTTCCAGTTTGGGACTACAAATAAGGCTACTATAAATATTTTTTTTTAATCAAGTTTTTATCAGAGCTACAGATTGGTGTCTTACCACTCCGGCCTGACTCAGGGCAGGAAACCTGCAGTGGGCAGAGTGTGATGTCAATTTCTACTCATTTTCCAGCTTTATTTGATCTGCCGTTTAGTAGCATGATTCCTGGGTGGGAGGACTTGGACAGGGGGTGACAGCGGATTTAGGACATATCTTCACAGGTCACATGTCATGCAATCTGGTTTTGTATATTCTGTGTGGCAGATGCTAGATTTCTTCAGTGTGGGGGGATCTCTTGGAGAATCACCTCTTTGAGATCCACATTCCTAGGGCATGGTGCCTCATAAATAGTATCCTTTCCAGTTGATTCAAGTCCAGCTAAATTATCTGATACTTGCTGCGGAATATAGTAAACAGCTTTTCCTTCAGGAAATTGGTAATAAAGGTCCACTGCACGTGAAGCCTCTCTCTTTCCTCTGTTAAAGAAAAGAAGCTACTACAACCAGTCTGACATTTAAAATGTGTGTGACAGAAAGATGTCATAAAACAATGACACCATCAAGTCCAGGGACGCACATCAAGTTCTTCAATTTGCTAGTCTTCTGATCATCACTCAGTCCAACTGGGCAGAAGAATCACTAACTTTGGGAGACAAAGCATTTTAATGACTGCTTCAAAGGAATTATCCTTCAAAGATTTATTCTTTTGCTCTCTTTCTTATTTCATTCATAGCATGATTTGAGTGATGGACTGGTTTTAGCAGAAATAGTTTGGGATACCGGATTTACAATTTAAAAATACAATACAAATAAAAGAAACAAAATTAAGTAATTGAATACATTTTATCATACTTTGCAAAAACCTTATGGATTTGTTATGAAAATGACAATTTCCACATACAAAAAAATGAAATGAACACAATATTTATAAATGTATTTATATATTTTGATATATTTAGATGGTCAAAGAGTATAGGTATGCATACACAAAGAACTGCATTCAATTTTTTTTAATTTTTGAATTATTTTGTGATGATAGCACATTTGAAAATATAAAATACTAAGTAACCTACTGCCTGTACTTACCACCTTAAAATGTTAGCTATTTTGATCCAACTAGTGGGATTCACAATAACTTAAAATAATATGTGAGATATAAAAATTTAGAAAAAGTTACTGAAATCTCAGTAGATGAGATGCCAAGCATCTTCATAAGGATAGAGATTTTCTCAATGGAGTGAAATATCAAATGCAGTGCAGTACTTTCTTTTCTGAGGATCATTTTACAAGCAATATTTTTGTGTAAAAAAGTAAACAGAATTTTACCATTGCCTCCAACCATACATACTAATATTAAGCTGGTGAAAAATGAGAAATAAATATTTTATCCTATTAAAATTTATTTTATAAAAAAAAGTGCCTATTTTTGCAAATGTAGGTACATTTGTTCACATCATAAATAACCTCAACTTGAAGACAGAGTAACAGTTCCCTTTGATATCGTGCTATAATATGATACTTGTCTAATCGTCTGTGTTGAAAGTGATCCAGAAAACAGAGGTCACTGAGCTATAATTTTATTGTTATGCTTACTAGAGTTGAAAAAGCATCACTCAATATTGTGCTTGTTCTTTTAAAAATCTTATACTGACAGAGATGCTCCTTACATTGTTCACTTGATTTGAAAACCTCTTCATCCTGTCTCTTTTGTTTAATGGCTCAATGCTTGAAAACAGCAAAAGACTGATAATCTTGAACTAAGTGTGTAAGCTGCAAACACACTGTACAAGACTGGTTCACCATAATAGGCAACAGTATTGAACATATTATGAGCAATCTAGTCCTGAAAGAACAGGACTTTTCTATTTAGCAATTAAATAAATCTATTTACCATTTCAATCATTAAACAAAATTGTACTTCCAGAAATATTCCAGAAAAAACACAATCAATTACTTTTGCATTCATAACTACATCTCACAAACTTTTTACAATGGCAATATAAATCAATATATAGTTTTTAAAGGGCTTCCCAGGTGGCGCTACAGGTAAAGAACCCACGTGCCAATGCAGGAGACATAAGAGACTTATGTTTGATCCCTGGGTCGGGAAGATCCCCTGGAGGAAAGTATAAAAACCCACTCCAGTATTCTTGCCTGGACAGTGGGGCCTGGCAGGCTACAGTCCATAGCACCACAGAGTCGGACACGACAAATTCCAATCATTAAACAAATTTGTATTTCCAGAAATATTTCAGGAAAACACAGTAAACTATTTTTGTATTCATAACTGCACCTCACAAACTTTTTACAATGGCAATATAAATCAATATGCAGTTTTCAAAAGTCCTAATAAGGGATATACAAATACACACACATGACTCTAAATTTTTGACATTTACAATAATGGTAGAAATTTCTGTACAGATTTAAATAATAAATCCAGCAGTGGATGAGTTTTATAAAATCAAAAATATGTTATCATAAATAAATACTATGTAGTCACATAGTCTGCCTAAATTTTAAATTAATAATGGAAGCAAAATTAATTTAACTAGGCAATAGAATTTCCAAGCAAACAATTAAGACTCAAAATTTGAAGAGAAAGTGTCACAAAAGAAAAAGAGGGTCATTTCATAAGGATAAAAAGTCAAATCATCATTAAGATGGTGTTGGGGCCCAGGGTAGACCACCCCAAAATGTGCCTCTGTGGAATATTGATTATTTTGAGTTAAAGTTACTAAGCAATGACCAGTGCAAGATGGTCAGTCTGACTCTGTCTGCCTGAGAGCAGGAAATAAAGCCCTCCAGTGAGAGGTGCACACCCGGTGTCTGAAGGTAGAAGGACTCCCTTCTAACCAGAGATGGGGACTCAGGGCTGAGAAGCCTATAACTTCAAAGCTTGGCATTTCTTTAATCTACTACCCCAGCCCAAACTCTGTTTAGATTCTTCACTAATTGGGCACACAGAGCCCAAGTTCCTTTATCCTCTCAATTCCTAATAAACATATTCTTTCTCCAAAAAGTATAAAAGCTGCCTGCTTTGGCCACTCCTTAGGTCCCATTTCTGTTAGACCTCCATGTTTATGAAATAAAATTTGCTTATTTTTGTCCTGTTAATCTGTCTTATGTCAATTTTCTTTTTAGCCCAGCTAATAAGAAACTCAAAAGTGGTATGGGGGCAGTTTTAGGTGAAAAAGACAAAGCCATAATCATAGTAAGAAATATGAATACAATACATAATAGATTAAAAATAATAAGTAAACATATAGATTTAAGCAGTATAGCCAATAAGCTTTGTGTGTGGATCAGGCTTAGATAACTGCATCAAAAGTATCAAAGTACAGCTACTTCTCAGGCACATATAGAAAGTTTATTTTAAAATGAATTCTGTAATTAGACATAATGTAATGAGACATCTTTGCTTCCTGATAAAATATAATGAACAGAATTCTTAGTGGTAAGTATGCTATGTTAAAAAAGGAATAAAATTAATGGAGGTCTTAGCTAGCAGAGAAAGACAAGTTATTAAAAAAATAAGTATTAAGAAAAATATAAATATTCACATATGATCATTTTCTATGGCTTACAAAAAGTCCATAAATAATTAAAATATATAAGCTTTGCAAAGCTGATAGTTGTAAAATCAATACATGGAAATAAACTATTTCCATTTTGCAGCCAAAAAGATTTAAAAATTAGAATTTTTAAAAGATAAAAAGTATAGGTCATCAAAAAAAAGTAAAGTGTCTATGATTAAATGCAAGAAAAATGCTGAAAAACCCTGAAAAGAGAGAAAAAAAAAAAGTAGCTTTCAAGGATATTAAAGAAGAAAACATAAAGGAAGAAATGTGCAGTTTTCATGGTTCAGAAGACTAAAAGTTATAAATAGGTATTCCCCAAATTGATCAAAAATCTGTTTGACTCCATTCAAAATTCCACTAGTTATTTTGTTCCCCTCTTTTATTTGTTTTTGTTTGGAAACTTGATACAGTTATCATTAACTGTATACTGTATAAAAGTACAAAAGTTCAAGAGCAGACCTGATCACTTGAAGATAGGAAGGGAGAACTGTTATCTTATGTAAAAAGACAGCAAAATTAGAGAATTTAATATAGTGTGAAATTTCCAGCAAGATAACTACAATAAGGGAACCAATTGGAGAGCACTCATGCAGCCATGAATGTATCAACACTAATATAAATGAAAACTCTTACAGGCCACTGTTGAAAGATTTCAGGACAGTATGACAGCTGGTTTCTATATTTTAAAAATATCTACATTTTGGGTTACTTTTCCATTTATAGCCTCATAACATTCTCTTCTTCTCTACACTTTCTGTTTCCTGGGGAAGCTGACTTTACATATTGCATGACATTGAAAGGAAAGGGAGCAGGACACAGCCTTAAAAGAATGACATAGCCACAGGATATGAGCAAACTGATTAGAGCTAACTAGGTCCAAGATGATGGAAGATTCAACTTCTAGTGGACCTTGAGCCTCATCATATGCTCAGTGTAATACACCCAGTTCAGTTCAGTCCAGTCGCTCAGTCATGTCCGACTCTTTGCAACACCATGGACTGCAGCACACCAGGCTTCCCTGTTTATCACCAACTCCTGGAGTTTGCTCAAACTCATGTCCATGAGTCGGTGATATCATCCAACCATCTCATCCTCTGTCATCCCCTTCTCTTCCTGCCTTCAATCTTTCCCAGCATCAGGGTCTTTTCAAATGAGTCAGTTCTTCTCATCAGGTGGTCAAAGTATTGGAGTTTCAGCTTCAACATCAGTCCTTCCAATGAATATTTAGGGCTGATTTCCTGTAGGATTAATTGGTTTGATTTCCATGCAGTCCAAGGGACTCTCAAGAGTCTTCTCCAACACCACAGTTCAAAAGCATCAATTCTTCAGTGCACAGCTTTCTTTGTAGTCCAACTCTCACATCCATACATGAGTACTGGAAAATCCATAGCTTTGACTAGATGGACCTTTGTTGGCAAAGTAATGTCTCTGCTTTTTAATATTCTGTTTAGGTTGGTCATAGCTTTCCTTCCAAGGAACAAGTGTCTTTTAATTTCATGGATGCAGTCACCATCTACAGTGATTTTGGAGCCCCAAAAAATAAAGTCTGTCATTGTTTCCATTTTTCCCCATCTATTTGCCATGAAATGATGGGACCAGATGCCATGATCTTTGCTTTTTGAATGTTGAGTTTTAAGCCAACTTTTTCACTCTCCTCTTTCAGGTTCATCAAGAGGCTCTTTAGTTTTTCTTTGCTTTCTGTCATCTGAGTATCTGAGGTTATTGATATTTCTCCCTACAATCTTGATTCCAGCTTGTGCTTCATCCAGCATGGCACTGAACAAGATGTACTCTGTATATAAGTTAAATAAGTAGGGTGACAATATACAGCCTTAATGTACTCCTTTCCCAATTTGGAACCAGTCCCTTGTTCTTTGTGCAGTTCTAACTGTTCCTTCTTGACCTGCATACAGATTTCTTAGGAGGCAGTTAAGATGGTGTGGTGTTCCCATCTCTTGAAGAGTCTCCCATGGTTTGTTGTAATCCACACAGTTAAAGGCTTTAGCAGTCAATGAAGTGGAAGTAGATGTTTTTTTTCTGGAATACTCTTGCTTTTTCTATGATCCAATGTATGTTGGCAATTTGATCTCCTGTTACCCTCCCTTTTTGAAGTCCAGCTTGAACATCTGGAATTTCTCAGTTCACTTACTGTTGAAGCCTAGCTTGGAGAATTTTGAGTATCACTTTACACATTTTGAGCCTTGTAATAATGAGCATAAGCTAAGTGATACATCAACCAGTGCCATGATAATTCAGGATCAACCATCAAAGACCAAAAAGAAGGCGGTGGCCCAATTTCTGGAAATCCCCACCTCTTACCCCTCAAAGAACAGGAATAATCCCCCACTCATTAGCCTATAAAATTACCCAGCCCATAAAAGCTATTTCAGAGCCTTTTGCCTTCTGAGGTGGCCTACACTCTGTTTCTCTTTAAATAAATCACTTCTTGTCTATCAGTTTGTCTCCACTGAATTGTTTCTGTGGAGAGACACAAAGAACCCGAGCCTCGTAAGTCCAGATACCAGGTGCATGATTCTAATTAAAAGACCATGGGTTCAAGTCCCAACCTGGGTTTTGGCTGGGTTTGAGTCCCATTACACAGTTTCAGCATAAGCTTCCTTTCCCTCTGGCTTCTGGCTGAATTTAATCAATGGCAGCAAAAGATAATAGGAGAGAGAGAGAGACATCTCTTTCTTCCTCTGCGGCCTTACTGCCTCAGTTCTGGCTGGCTCTCCATAAAACCACAGCCTGTCCTGGGTGGCCCATCCCCAAATACTCCAGTCAGAGCCAGACTCCTTCAAACTTGGGGTGACAATGAATATACCAAAGGCTAAAACTTGCATGCCTAATGATTCCTTATTTGTTCCTTTAACTCTGTTAGTACCTCTGTAAAGAGGCTTTTAATTCATCTCTTTGAAATCCAAGCTGACTCTACCTTTTGTCCATGTCTGGTTCCCTGATTGATAAAGAACCAGAATATGCCATCTGACTCCATTTTTGATATCTGACTGCTGACAAATTTTAAGCCTCATTTTTCCTTCTTTTCTTTGAGTTCCACCTCTAGGAAACCTAGTAAGAAGCACGTTCCCTCCTTTTGTGCTGGAAGAAACTCAATCCAGATGAGTCAGCCCCATCCTCTAACCACAGTAAAATCCCCAAGTCAGTCTCCTTTCCTTATTGTCTCAAGGCATTTCAGACTTGCTTGAGAGACACACCATGATCTCCAGACAAACCTCAATACTGTTAGCAATAAATGTTTTATGACCTCTATGGGGCATTATCAATCTAAACATTTAAAGGGAATTCAGAGTGGGACTCTTCCAGCCTCTTCAGGTTAGTCCCAACAATTGGTGGATATGCAGGATGACTACACAATGGTCACTCCCACCCGCCTGGGGTCTTCAATTTCTTGCATTGCTAACTGGCTCTGTGGCCTGGAGGCAAGCATGTACTTGTGGCTGTGGATTGCTGATCAGCTTGACTTTTCAGCTATGCCCCCTTGTGTTGCAATGGTGAGTTCCTCTGAGTCTCTGGTATCGAGTGAACTGACCTAAGTCAGAAATTTCTATGTTTGGCATTTAGGGACAGGAGAATGAGATCAGAGCCCTCCCTAAAGTGACTTTGGGTCATGAGTCTCAGCCCAGACCCATCTCTGTGTCTTGAAATGAATCTGTGAGATTTCCCTGGTGATCCAATAATTACAATTTCACCTTCCAAATGCAGGGGGTGTGGGTTTGATCCTTGGTCAAGATCCCATATGACTCATAGCCCAAACAACAGAACATAAATGAGAGAAGCAATTGTAACAAATTCAATAAAGACTAAAAATGGTTCACACTAAAAAAAAAAAAAAAATCTTTAAGAAACAAGGCATCTGTGACTGATACTACACACAGGAAAAAAACTATATCCTGTGATTCCATGGATTGTATGTCTCAAACAAGCACTGACCTTCATCTATGTCACACTGAGAAGAATGACTCCCTGTGAGAGATATAGATCCATCAAGTGGTCACTTATGAAAGAGAAGTCAAAAAAAAGGGAGGAGGGGGGAAGAGAAGAGAGGAAAATATAGCAGTAGTTATAGAATGTGCTGAGATCTACACTCCTAAGAGCAGATGGCTCACTAAGAGATCTGTAAATATCTCTGCTGCTGCTGCTGCTATTGCTGCAATGCCTCTGTTTCAAGAAAGATGCTGATTCTCTTTTATAGGAAAACTATACACAAGTATGCCTCCTCTGAACTACAGCCTTGCATACATTCTCCATAGTTATACCATCCACTGCCCTTAAATACCCCATACTTGGCATGGACACTCTGATCCAATAAGTAATAAAGTAAAATTAAATTAAGCTATTGGTTCTTTCAAGTTGGTATGACAAAAATGGAACCCAAGGACCATTCCTCAGATTAAAATAGTCAATATGGCCTAACAAGCCTTTCAAGGTTGAAAAAGAAATTTCAAGGATCAAATGTCAACATACCAGGCCTAGATAGAGGAGTGATTATCTCTCCACTATTTCTCCACTTAATAATATAATTTGGCCTCTTCTTAAATATGGAAATAATCAATGTGTGCCTCCCTCATGGTAGATTACTGGAGTCTTAATGCCATGCTTTTATTTATTAAGGTCTCATATACAGTATTATTGGAATTACTGAATTATCCACTCAGTAAATATTCTGTTTTACTTTTGACTTACATGTTTTATTGCATGTCTATTTCAACAGTCTCTCAGTCTTTCACCTTCAAAGGGCACAATAACCCTTAACCCATGGTGTACTCAATAGCCTTTCCACTGCACACAGCCTTTGCAAGCAAGATCTTATGTGCATTCAGTTTTCTCTGGAAGCACAGGTATTGCATTACATTAATGATGCCTTCCTCCAAGGACCTTCATTTGGCACAGATTCAGGACAAACCTACATAGGAGCTCTACAAAGGGGATGGGCCGTTGCCTCATGCATAGTGCAATGCCCTCCACCTCGGTTAAGTCTCTGACACTTACTTGGTGATGTGAAGGCTGCTCCATATTGACAGTGTCCAAAAATAGCTGTTGATCAACTAAGTACCCATGATACTAAAGCCAGCCCCCAAGTCTTAGGTCTTTCTGGGTTTTGGAGGCAACATAGCTCTCATTTACACTGTATTTTGCAAATTGTTTAACCTTGAATGGGACACCGTCCTACCAATGACCCAAGAATTTATCCAAATTACAATGTGACAAATCATACCACTAGTGCTCTTCAGAGACTCCTTCACTTCAGAAGCACAAAACAACTTTATGTCTTACATCTTGGAGACCCTGGACATCTACATCATGGTCATAATTGCCCATAAATTTCTCATGCAAGAAACTTCCCTCACCAGACCCACATTACAATCCAATAAAATGGCAATTGCTGGCCACAGAATGTGCTCTTCTGAATAAGAGGATATCACAGGTTCAGAGACTTCAATCCCTACATATACACAGTTACCCATTGTACTTTGGGTCATAGAAGCAATACCCTACAAGTTCAACATGGTTACTGAAGTCTTCTTGCTATAGATGCAGCAATCCTGAGCCCTCTGGCCTATTCCACACATAACAGGAGGTGGCCTCCCCATTCTCAGTTCCCTCAGTTCAGATCAGTTCAGTCGCTCAGTCGTGTCTGACTCTTTGCAACCCCATGGAATGCAGCACACCAGGCCTCCCTGTCCATCACCAACTCCCAGAGCTTGCTCACACTCATATCTATTGAGTCAGGCTTCCCTGATAACTCAGTTGGTAAAGAATCCGCCTGCAATGCAGGATACCCTGGTTCGATTCCTGGGTTGGGAAGATCCCCTGGAATAGGCTACCCACTCCAGTGCTCCTGGGCTTCCCCGTGGCTCAGCTGGTAAAGAATCTGCCTGCAATGTGGGAGACCCTGGTTTGATTCCTAGGTTGGGAAGATCCCCTGGAGAAGGGAAAGGCAGGATACCCACTCCAGTATTCTGGCCTGGAGAATTCCATGGAGGAGTCCATGGGGTCGCAGAGAATCGGACACAACTGAACGACCTTCACATCACATCAGAGTTACCTCTTTGGAATAGAGAACTCTGGGAATCCCTTACATCACTCATACTTAAGAGATAATTCAAGTAATGCATCTCTACACACTAATAACATAAATCAAGCCCTCACCAGAACATTCCCTGTATGGTTCCCAACATTACTGACAGTGATCAAATCACTCATTTTATGTCTCAGAATACACAATGCTGGGATCCTGAATGAGGCATACAGTGTAATGTTTATCTTCCTCACTAACCTCAGGCTAAAGCCTCTGAGAGCAACATATTGGCATATTTAAATATGTTTGAGGTCAGTTAAATAAAACATGGCATATTTCAGCCATTGATCAAACAACCGGAAAGAATTTTCATAAAGAATTCTACTCCATTTCTTGATATCTGATACCGATGTCCTTTAGCCTCACTCTTTTCTTCCCCTTTATTTCCCAGATTTCCTTGGAACAGTGATTGTGCAGTGGAGTTGTAGCCAACAGAACTGGAGTCAGTTAAAGTGCACCACTTCCACTACTGGCCCTTAAAAAATGTCATATTTGATTTTCCATATCTTTCCATTTCCTTGCTTTAATGCAAATTAATGTGTTTACATTGAAAGTCAGTCTTTGAAGAGAGTAGAGTCATAAAACAGAAAGATCTGGAGTTCATGTGTAATTGCTTAGAGGAGACTCAGCATCAACCAGAAATAGTTGGAATCCATAAGAAACTAATCTCTATAGTTTTGATCTACACAATATTTCAGTTTGCTTATTGTAGAAGATACCATTATTTTTAAAATATATCGCTAAATTCTATTCCTAGAAAGTAAAAAAAAAAAAAAAAAAAAAAACAAGCAAATCTAATATACTGCTTTTGCAATAAATATAAAGGAGATAAACTATGAAGAAATCCAAGGCCTGACTGAGACAAATATCAGGAGTGTTGTTACCTATGCTACAGAGGAAGAGGGATGTGATTAAACAGATACACTCAGACAGTTCATTTCATTCGTATTTAAACTTCATATACTTTACAGGTGGGTTTTCCAGGTGGCACTAGTGGTAAAGATCCTGCCAGTCAATGCAAGAGACATAAGAGATATGGTTCCGAAGCCTGGGTAGATCGTCCAGATCCCCTGGAGCAGGGCATGGAAACCCACTTGGAGAATCGTGCCTGGAGACTCCCAAGGACAGAAAAGCCATGCAGGCTACAGTCCCTAGGATTGCAAAGAGTCGACACAACTGAAGCGACTTAGCATACATGCATATACTTTATAGCTACAGTTGACCTTTGAACAACATGGGTTTGAACTGGGCAGTTTACTTATATGTGGACTTTTTCAACAGTATATACTACAGTACAATTCGATCTGTGGTTGGTTGAATGCACAGATGGGGAACCACAGTTACAGAGGAACACTGTACATATTACATAAAAGGCTGACTGTAAGTTCTGTGTGGATTTTCAACTGTGCAGAGGGTCTTCACCCCTAACCCCAGCACTGTTCAAGGGTCAACTGTACTCTTTTATAAGTATGCTACAGTTCACAGTATGCATTTTTAATGAATTGTCTTTGGCAATGTTATGTGATATATAAGCAGAGAATGAAAGAAAATACTTGGAAAATTAAAACAAACGGTATTAAGAACTTGATATTCAGGATATAATCTAAATGGAAAAGCACTGTAGTATAGTGGAAAGAATAGGTTCTGAAGGCAGACTATTTCACACCTGGAGATACTGCCACAGGTCATATATTGACTGACATAAAAGGCTGATGGCACTCAGTGAGACCTAAAGTGGTGCAGAATTCACAACACATAGAGGCTTTGGCACTTGGACCACAAAGCATAAGATACCTGATCAAAAAGGGTGTCTGTGGAAAAGGAAGTTGCTATGCACAGTTATGGCAATGCCAAATGGGAGAAGCACAATGTGGAAGTTTAGGATCCTTGACCATGCTATTTTCAGTAGAGAATTATATATTTTTAAAGAACACCTCCTGGTGTGCTATGGGTGCCTAATAGAGATGCAACATCTGAAGATAAAACCTCAAGAAACCATGCAGTCAAAACTGTTTGTTATGAGAAGATTTGAGCAAAAATAACCCAACGGTAGATTGTGTGAATGCTACGGTGCTTAGCAAAATCCATACCTCTCCCTCACTCTCCAGGTCCTGGGGGACAGGACTGGCATCTAATAGCTGAGACTGGGCCCCGGAGCATGCACAGAACCACCTCACACAGTGTCAAATCCCATTCTCAGGAGCAGCTCCCATCCAGTGATTGTTGATGAGAAGTTTCCAGTCCAAGCAGGTCGATTAAATCTGGGTCAACACTCTCGGTCTATTCCGCCCCAAATTTTTCCATTAGATTGCCTGGGCTCTTTGTCCTACTGCATCACAACCTCCTATTTTCTCTGATCTAATATTGATTATTTCTTATAGGTGTGTATCCACAATATCAGTCCTGTATACTCCATCCTGCCTCAGACTCTGCTTTACAGGAAATCAGCCTAAGATAGTTGTCAAAGTGAAAGTGAAGTTGCTCAGTCGTGTCCGACTCTTTGCTGCCCCATGGACTGTAGCCTACCAGGCTCCTCCCTCCATGGGATTCTCCAGGCAAGAGTACTGGAGTGGGTTGCCATTTCCTTCTCCAAAGATAGTTGTCAAGCCTCTGTAAATTATACCTGGCCATGAGATTTTGATTAACATAAATTAACATGAAATTGATTAACATAAATATCCTAAATAGCAACTGACAAACTAAAACATGTTAAACAATATTGCTTTCTTCTGGATATTAAAGAAGAAAATCCTGTAGAAACTCCTTTAAAGTTTTGATATTACTTGTTACAAATACCAAATATTATAAACTTGAGAGTAAAAAATCTATTTCAGTGAGATACTTCAAATGGACAGGCAGTCCAGTATTTGGAAAAACAAAAGCTTAAATTTCAGATTCCCTGCTACCTGAAAAAAATCTCCTAGTGCAGAGTTAGTATTACCTCTTGAGTACTAGTAAATGCCTATTAACCATTTGTGCCTAGGTTGTTGCTTTTTATCTGGATCTGCAGGCTGCTTATGAAAGGCTTTAGAAAGAAAGTAACATTTAATTGAAATGTATATATTTAAGTAGCAGATGGCATTTTTTCATACACACATGATCCACCATAGAGAGTGTATTTTAGAAAGGATTTTGCTTTTTCTTTCAAGTTCTCAAAACAGTCGATAAGACATCATTTTAAAATTTTAAATTTTCAAATGTCTTTCATTCATCCTACTTTTATAGAACTAAACTATCATAAACTTCACCTGAGAAATTCACTTGCTTAAAATGCACCAGAAGGGATTGCAACCAAAGAGTAAGTAAACAAGACAGGATGAAATAAGACAATGGATCTGCTGAGAAGTATTATTGTCAAGTAAAATTGCATGGCTTTATCTTCCTACCAGCAGCAAATGTGAGAGAATACCCAAGTTTTCTCCCCAGCTCTCCCAGATGAGGGGCCAGGGAAAAGGAAGAAGAGGGGCTTAAAATCTACCAGTAGTCAGACATCAAAAAGGGAATCATGCACTTAATACTCCTCTCCACCAGATAAAAGTCTTTATCATGATAATCTTGCTTGAGTCTTTTGAGCATGCCCCACCTTTACCAGCATAATGTACTTTTAAAGTTTTTTACACTTTTAAATTAAAACCAATCCTTCCAACCATATCAGACTTTCCTTAAACCTTGACTTTGCCTCAAATCAATTTCTTTCTTTTTTAATGAAAAAACACCCGGTTCTATGTTTTTCTTAGTAGCAGCCATATTAGTCCAAAAAATACACACTTAACATTCAATTTCTGAGAAAAATTCTATAGGGCAACACATGCATAGATTTTTCTAGGGAGATAACATTCTGATGGAAAAAAAAATAAGGCTAAAAAATGAAATTTGAAGCACTACCCTAAATCCAACAGTTCAAAATAAATAACCTAAAGATTTATCTGATTTCAGCACATTCATGCAAGAGAACGTCAGGGAATATCAGACTCAAAGAAGGTATATCTTTCATTATTGATAGAAGATGATGAGTTTACCTTCAAGATTTTAATTCTATTCTGTGAATCTATACAAATGGGCCCAACCCAATCTAGAGTTCTATGCACACAGCATGCAATTACCTTGTGAGCATAATACTCCAAGTAACTTTTGAATTTCATACCTGTCAGCATCCTTACTTGGTATATTATGAGATACAGTATGATTTCACATTGGAAAAGTTATTCTCATAAATGATTCTGAAGATCTTTTATCTTGTAGGAAAAAAATGCAGAAAAACACCCTATTTTGATTTTTTAAGGTAATTCTTGGCTTAGAAGAAAGGTTAATTACTGTTTTATTGCTGGTTTGAAATTATTCCTTCAATTCAATTAACACTATATGAGTTACAATACTATCGATAAAATGAAATTTAACTATTCATGTATGTTTATGTATGAATTAAGGATAATATTTCTTCTATAAATGATGACCCAGTATCTATATTTATTAGTGGAATGATATAATCCATTTAAGCTAAGTGATTGATTCAAATATGATTTATTTGAAGGAAGCCAATGAAATGGACTGTAAATAAGCATATTGCCTGCTCCATAAGCATGTAAACTCCATGAGAAAATATCTTTTGTCTTATTTTCCTTCTATTCCTCAGCACCTAGATAGAGTACTACTTTGAACATGGTGTTCTATAAATATTTATTGAATGATTAATGAGAATTGGATGTTTCAAAACTGAACTAATAGTCCCTATGAGGAGGGCATCAAAATATCTTCCCATGCATTTACCTACTGAGTGGTGCTCACACAGATGTGTTCACTATGTGACTATCATTTGAGCAGTATATTTACATTCAAGGTACTTCTTTTGTGTATCTTATATATATTTGAAGTTTTAAAATATGCAATGTTTCATTATGATTCTGACTGCTTAATATCTCCAGTAATACAGGAAAAAAAAAGTCCACACTATTCAGGCAAAAGGCAAATATACAGAAAAAGTGAAATAGTAAGAGTACTCTGGTGAAAGTGATATTTTGTGAAAAGAAGTTCAGTTTAGTCGCTCAGTCGTGTATGACTCTTTGTGACCCCATGAATCGCAACACACCAGGCCTCCCTGTCCATCACCAACTCCCAGAGTTTACTCAAACCCATATCCATTGAGTTGGTGATGCCATCCAGCCATCTCATCCTCTGTCATCCCCTCTTCCTCCTGCCCCCAACCCCTCCCAGCATCAGGGTCTTTTCCAGTGAGTCAGCTCTTCACATTAGGCAGCCAAAGTATTGGACTTTCCACTTCAGCATCAGTCCTTCCAATGAACACCCAGGACTGATCTCCCTTAGGATGGACTGGTTGGATCTCCTTGAGTCCAAGAGACTCTCAAGAGCCTTCTCAACACCACAGTTCAAAAGGATCAATTCTTCGGTGTTCAGCTTTCTTCACAGTCCAACTCTCACATCCATACATGACCACTGGAAAAACCATAGCCTTGACCAGACAGACGTTTGTTGGCAAAGTAATGTCTCTGCTTCTTTATATGCTGTCTAGGTTGGTTATAACTTTCCTTCCAAGGAGTAAGCGTCTTTTAATTTCATGGCTGCAATCACCATCTGCAGTGATTTTGAAGCCCCAAAAATAAAGTCTGACACTGTTTCCACTGTTTCCCCATCTATTTCCCATGAAGTAGTAGTTAGAAATATATAATAAATAAAGAAGAAGACAATTGCAGTGTCTACAAAAGAGGAACATCCAGAGTGAGATAAAGTGGTAATTGCAGACAATTATCTATGCTGGAAATGGGGACAGATTGATTTAGAATGGAAAGAAACAGAGGGAGAATCAAATCAAGTGACTGTTTACACCTACCCAAAAATTGCACATGGAGATTTTATAATTTATTTTGCATCATTACATAAGGAACACAAAAATCCAATAAAAGTAGTGTTTTAAGTTACAGTAACAATTATTTTTAAAAAAAGAACAAAGTGGGTACAATTTAGGCATGTTGATCTGAGAAAAATAAACAAGTTTAAATAATCTAGATGAATATTGACAAACAACATTTAAAAATCATAACATTTTTGGTTGAGTAGATGTATTTTAACACAATACTGTAATGGTAATGTTGATGAAATATTACCTTATGCTTAGCCTACTATTGGCCAAATTTATGTAGGTATAGGAAATGGAATAAAAGCAGACCAGAAACTTATATTCTTACACTGTTTGATATAATTTCTAACAGATACTTCTTACAAAATCCTAGCAGTTGGAGGACAACTTTTATTAAGAAAAGTAAACACATTTTTTATCTTTTACTCTGACAATGTGTTTCACTACAGCATAGAGTGACTGTGAATTTGAGAAAGTAAGGAAAAGAAAACTGCTCAATGAATGGATAACCAAATGGCATGTGTACAAGCTGGGTTTGGCAGAAGAACCAGAGGTCAAGTTGTCAACATTCATTGGATCATTGAGAAAGCAAGGGAATTCCAGAAAAACATCTACTTCTATTTCAATGACTACACTAAAACCTTTCACTGTGTGGATCACAAAAAACTGTGAAAAATTCTTAAAGAAATGGGAACACCATACCACCTTACCTGCCTCCTGAGAAACCTGTATGCAGGTCAAGAAGCAACAGTTAGAACTAGACATGGAACAATGGACTGGTTCAAATTTTGGAAAGAAGTACAACAAGCCTGTATAATGTCATTCTGCTTATTTAACTTCTATGCAGAATATCATGCAATATTCCAATCAGGAATCAAGGTTGCCAGAACTAATATCAACAACCTCAGATATGCAGATGATACCATTCTAATGACAGAAAGTGAAGAGGCATTGAAGAGCCTTCTGGTGAAGATGATAGAGGAGAGTGGAAATGCTGGTTTAAAACTCAACATTCAAAAAACCAAGATCACGATATCTAATCCCATCAGTTGAGTTCAGTTCAGTTCAGTTGCTCAGTTGTATCTGACTCTTTGTGACCCCATGGACTGCAGCACACCAGGTTTCCCTATCCGTTACCAACTCCCTGAGCTTACCAAAATTCATGTCCATTGAGTCAGTGATGCCATCCAGCCATCTCATCCTCTGTCATCCCATTCTCCTCCCACCTTCAATCTTTCCCAGCATCAGGGTCTTTTCCAATGAGTCAGTTCTTCACATCAGGTGGCCAGAGTATTGGAGCTTAACTTCAGCCTCACTCCTTCCAATGAACACCCAGGACTGGTCTGCTTTGGGATGGACTGGTTGGATCTCCTTGCAGTCCAAGGGACTCTCAAGAGTCTTCTCCAACACCACAGTTCAAAAGCATCAGTTCTTCAGTGCTCAGCTTTCTTCACAGTCCAACTCTCACATCCATACACTACCACTGGAAAAACCATAGCCTTGACCAGACAGACCTTTGTTGGCAAAGTAATGTCTCTGCTTTTTAATATGCTACTTAGGTTGGTCATAGCTTTTCTTCCAAGGAACAAGTGTCTTTTAATTTCATAGCTGCAGTCACCATCTGCAGTGATTTTGGAAAATAAATAAAGTCTCTCACTGTTTCCATTTTTCCTCATCTATTTGCCATGGAATGGTGGGACTAGATGCCATGATCTTGGTTTTCTGATTGTTGAGCTTTATGCCAACTTTTTCGCTCTCCTCTTTTACTTTCATCAAGAGGCTCTTTAGCTCTTCTTTTCTTTCTGCCATAAGGTTGGTGTCATCTGCATATCTGAGATTATTGATATTTCTCCTGTTAATATTGATTACAGCTTGGGTTTCACCCAGCCTGGCATTTTGCATGATGTACTTTGCATCTAAGTTAAATAGGCAGGGTGACAATATACAGCCTTGATGTACTCTTTTCTTAATTTGGAACCAGTCTATTGTTCAATGTCCAGTTCTAACTGTTGCTTCTTGAACTGCATACAGATTTCTCAGGAGGCAGGTAAGGTGGTCTGGTATTCCCATCTCTTTAAGAATTTTCTACAGTTTGTTGTGATCCACACAGTCAAAGACTTCGGTATAGTCAATAAAGCAGAAGTAGATGTTTTTCTGGAACTCTCTTGCTTTTTCGATGATCCAACAGATGCTGGCAATTTGATATCTGGTTCCTCTGCCTAGAAAAAGCAGAATCCAGTTTAAACACCTGGAACTTCACAGTTCATGTACTATTGAAGCCTGGCTTGGAGAATTTTGAGCATTACTTTGCTAGTGTGTGAGATGAGTGCAATCGTGCAGCAGTTTGAACATTCTTTGGCATTGCCTTTCCTTGGGATTGGAATGAAAACTGACCTTTTCCAGTCCTGTGGCCACTGCTGAGTTTTCCAAATTTGCTGGCATATTGAGTGCGACACGTTCACAGAACCATAATTAGGATTTGAAATAGCTCAACTGGAATTCCATCATCTCCACTATCTTTGTTTGTAGCGATGCTTCCTTGGTCCCACCTGACTTCACATTCCAGGATGTCTGGCTCTAGGTGAGTGACCACTTCATAGCAAATAGATGTGGAAAATATGAAAACTGTGACCAATTCTATTTTCTTTGGCTCCACAATCACTGTGGTTGGTGACTGTAGTCATGACATTAAAAGATGCTTGCTCCTTGGAAGAAAAACTTTGACAAACCTAGACAGCATATTAAAAAACCAAAACATCGCTTTGCCAGCAAAGGTCTGTATAGTCAAAGCTATGGTTTTTCCATTAGTCATGTACAGATGTGAGAGTTTGATCATAAAGAAGACTGAACACCAAAGCATTAATGCTTTTGAAGTGTGGTGCTGATAACTCTTGAGAGTCCCTTGGATAGCAAGAAAAACAAACCAGTCAATCCAAAAAGAAATCAACCCTGACAATTCACTGGAAGGATCGATGCTGAAGCTGAAGGTCCAATACTTTGGCCATCTGATGCAAAGAGCAGAAGAAAAGACTGATCCTGGGAAATATAGAGGGCAGGAGGAGAAGAGAGCAGCAGAGGATAAGATGGTTAGATAGCATCTCTGACTCAATGCACATAAAGTTGAGTAAACTCCAGGAGATAGAGGAGGATAAAGGAGCCTGGCATGCTGTAGTCCATGGGGTCATGAAGAACCGGACATGACTTAGCAGCTGAACAACAGTGATTTGCTCTAATGGGAAAAACTTTTGGAGATAAAGATGCTTTTATTCCAAGGGCCTTGTCATGGACCCACACTTGACTTGTCATGGACCCTCACTTGACTCCCCTAGTCACTCAAAGTATGTAAACTCTAATGTTTCGAACAACTACGACATATTTCAAGCAGAGAATAACCTCACGAATCATTCAAGTAAGAAGTCAGAAAACAGTCATGATAGGATCAAAAGTCTTCAATTTCTTTCTGAAATATCTCATCCCACATCTCCCATTAGCAATAAAGTCAGTAAGGAAAGGCTATTAAATGGTCCAGTCAGGCTATTTATTCTCTCATGGGTGAACTAGTAGAGAAATCAAACTGAAGTTGGGAGGTTCATAAAGTATTGGGGAAAGGATATGGGAATAGTTATTTGTCCCACATTTGTCAAGGAAGAATTATTCCTCTAAGAATCATTTAGTTTATAATTGCAACCGCATTCAGCTAAACATCTTCAGAGCAATCACTGAACACTGGGAGAAGTCAGCACTTCTGGAGGGGCATTAACTCTTTGGCATCACAGCTATTTAATGCAGGAGTATTAACAGTCCACTACATAGGACCTGGTTGTACTACAAGGACCAACGTGGAATGCACTGGAAGGAAAGGGTTAGCTATAAAAAACTTCCTTTCTTTTTTTTAACTTCCTTTCTTTAAAAAAAAAAAAAAAGTTTATCATTTTGTGAAGTGTCTCTAAAGAAAACAAATTTAGTTAGAAATGGCATATTAATTGTCACCTTTATAACATATGTTCCTTATTCTTACAAATCATTTTAAGCACAATTTTAAAATATCTTTAAAATTTTTTCTTTGCTTTATTCAAATAAAGCTGCACTAAATTTGAACACAAATTTATATCTAAAATGTCAAACCACACAGACTCTGCACTGATTAATGAACAGGTTGTCTGGAATATGTGATAACCAAATACGCCATAGACTTACACAATTCCACGCTTTCCTTGGGAGTCTTAAAGTGTGAGAGAATTCTGGGTAAGCAGATATGGCAGGCTTTCCAGTATCTGTGTATCTTTTTTACTTTTCTTTGCTTTCCATTGAAGAATCCTATCCTGAGGATTTTGTTGTATGAAATTTCACTCAGTGAGGACAATAAGCATGATTTGTGAGTTATTGCTGTTGTTAAGTTACTAAGTCGTGTCCCATGCAAGAATACTAGAGTGGGTATTGCCATTTCCTTCTCCAGGGGATTTTTCTGACCCAGGGATTGAATCTACATTCCTGTATTGGCACGTGGATTCTTTACCACTGAGCCACCTGGGAAGTCCTGTGGGTTATTAACTTCTGGCTTTTGTCTCTTAGTTTACCCACTTTTACATTTTGAATGGCTGTCTGTGGTTTATATTTCTGTCCCTCACCTTTTCAGTATAAATCTGAGCTGATTTTTAATTATCCTACAGTATTATTTTTTCTTCAACCATGCTTTTTTAGCCTTCCTTATTTCTTAAAAGCATTTTTTTATTTTGTGTTTTTGTCTTATCATTATTAAACTTTTAAAATTTGAATTCTTCTTCCATAATTATCTTCATTTTTGTATTTTTTATTGACTTTTGGTTTTGGTTGATCTTAAGTTAGGAACAAAACATCTGGTGACTTATTTAGCTTTATTTACATCTTCTACACATACTGTTGAATAGAATTCACTCTTCCCTTCCAGATTTTGAGTGTATTTAGCATTCTTTTCCCTTTTTAAAGGACTTAGTTTATAGTAACTCTATTTTCCTGAAAGCATATTAATTTATTCAACATCCTTATCTTCTGAACCAATTTCATTTCTTTATCTTGTGCTTTAAATATACATTTTATTCACTGCAAAAAGTTTTTTTTCCATTTTATTTTACCTTATGATTACACTAAAATATAGACATTTGAGAACAGGTACAATAACAGTTCATTTCCAAGGCTAGGAAGAAAGCTTGTTCTCCATTTATTTCATTCTGTACAGGATTTTCATTGCTACAATCCTATGGTACCAAAATCTTTATTTGAGATAATATAATAAATTAAAAGGGCAATATTTCTTTACAGGTATTCTCCAGGGATATTTTTAGCTTGAAAAATCTGGGATTTTTTTTCCCATGATAAATTAATTTTTGGACTCCAAAATCCATCATTACTTCTTTATGCAATTATACAATTAAATAAATCATATAAATGATAGTTCATAAAAGAAAAGTGAGAATTGGTAGGAAGATATCTCTCAGAGGAAAGACCTCAGTTCAATTCTCTATGATAAATCTTAATGAAAAAGTAAGACAGAAGGAATTTGTGGTCAGCACATCATTCATTAAAGAAATGTTAAAAAACTGTTCTTCTGAATTATTAGGAAACAAAAAGACAACTGCTTGTAATAACAATGTATTATGGATAAGCAAAATGAATGATTGTCATGTCAAAAGGGGAGGGAGCAAGGTCCTGGGAAACTTATTAGTTACCCACACTACAGTTGAAGAAAAACAGCTTATTTGAAGGTGCATTATTATTAGTTTTACATATATATATATATATATATATATATATATATATACATATACACACACACACAAATTCTAGGACAACTTCTACCAAATTTTTTAAGTAAGTATACATGATATGCTAAGGAAGAACATAAGATGGGTATTTTATAAAATACTCAATTAAGCCAGAGAAGAGAGTAAAAGACAGAGGAGGAGAAAACAAATACAAATGAAAACAGAAACAAAGTTGAAAATCTCCAACAGATAATGCCAGGAAAGCTAGATATACACATGTAAAAGAATGAGGTTGGATGCTTACCTAATGCTTGATACAAAAATGAACTCAAAATTAATTAAAGACCTAAATATAAGGTGTAACAATATAAAAGAAGACATAAGGGAAAGGCTGTGTGACATCAGATTTCACAATAAATTTTTGAATATGACATTAAAGAAACAGGTAACTAAGAAAAAATAAACTAACTGAAAATCAATATTAAAAACATCTATGTATCAAAGGACACTATAAACAAAGTAAAATAGGAAACCACAGAGTGGGAGGAAATATTTTTAAACCACATATTTGTAAAAGAATCAATATGCAGAACATATAGAGAAATTCTAAAACAAACACAACAACAAAAACAAATCGATTCAGAAATGGGAAAAGATATTTGTCAAATGAAGATGGAGAAATGGCCACCAAATATGTTAATAGGTACTCATCAGCACTGATCATTGTAGAAATACTATGATCAAAACTATGAGATACCACCTTGCACCCACTATGACTACTACCAAAAAAACAGGAAATTAACAAGTATTAGTGAAGATGTACAAAAATAGAATCATTGTGTACTATTGATGGGAATGCAAAATGGTGAACTACCATGGAAAACAGTATGATAGTTTTTCAAAAAGTTATAAAAAGAATTACCATATGATCCAGAAATTTCACTTTTGGTACATAAGCAAAAAGAACTGAAAGCAGAATCTCAAAGAAATGTTTGTGTACCCATAGTCATAGAAGCATTATTCACAATATTCAAGAAGTAGAAGGAATCCAGTGGAATATTATTTTGCCTTCAAAAGGAAGAAAATTCTGACAAATGCTGCAGCATGGATGAATCTTGAGATTAAGTGAAATAACTCAGTCACAGAAAGATAAATATTGTGTGATTTTACTTACATGAGATATCTAGAGTAGTAAATTTCATAGAAATAGTTAAAGTAAACTTGTGGTTTCCAGGGGCCTGGGGAGAGGGGGGATGGATAGTTACAGTTTAGTGGATTGGAAGCTTCAGTTTTGCAATAATAAAAAGTGCTGGAGATTGTTTGCACATCAGTGTGAATATATATATCACTTCTAAACTATACACTGAAAATGGTTAAGATGTTAAATTTTATATAATGTGTATTTCACCACAATTTTTGAAAACACACTAGATATTAATCCAGCTATGTCAAATATCATTTTAAATTAGAATGGTCTAAATAATACCAGATATACATTATCAGAGTAGGTTAAAAGCAAATACACAAACAAGACCCTGCTACATATTGTCTATAACAAATTCACTTTAAATAGAAAGACTCAAGTTAAAAGTAAAGAAATGGACAAAGATATACTATGTTGACACTAATCAAAAGAAACTGGAGTAGCTTAAATTAAATTCAGAGAAAGCACATTTTAGGTCAAAGAAAATACATGAGGCAAAAAACAATAGAACTACAAGGAGAAATAGATGAATCCACTGTTACAGTTGGAAATTTCAGTACTCCTCTTACAACAGTTGACAGATCAAGCAGTCAGAAAAGCAATAAGGATACAACTGACTGAATAGCACTATTAATCAACAAATATAATTGACATTTATAGGATACTTTATCCAACAATAGCACATTATAACACATTCTTCTCAAGGTCAGACAAGGCCATCAAATACACCCAAACAAAATGAAAGATGGGAAAATATACAAAGTTTCCAAACCACAAAAGAATTAAACTAGTTATAAATAACAGAAAGATAGCTGGAAAATCCCCCAATACTTGGAGTTTAAATAGCATACTCCTTAGATAACATGTGGACTAAAAAGAATTCAAAACATATTAAAAGATATTAAATTAGTGAAAATGAAAATTCAACTCATGAAAATGTGCAGGACCCAATGAAAACACTGCCTAGAGGCAATGTATAACATGGAATGCATGCCATTGAAAAAAGATTTAAATTACTAAGTTATTAATAAAACTTCAGGAAACTAGAATTTGGGCCCAAAGCAAATGAAAAATATTAAAGCAGAAACCAACATATTAAAGATAACACTACAGAAAAAATAAAGAGAAGTGCCAATTAGTTCCATAAAAGGATTAAAAAAATTGATAACACAGAATCTCACATGACTGAAGAAGCTACTTAGGATGGGAGGATAGGATCCCCAGGTAAATTTAAAAAAAAAGAAAGAGAGAGGGGAGACACAAACTATTGATATCAGAAACAAAAAAGAAGTCATCATGCTTGGTGCCACAAACATCAAATGGATAATACAACAATATTTTGATAACTCTGTCACATGTGGTGGCTCAGTAGTAAAGAATCCATCTGTTGGACACAACCGAGCATGCAAGTGAAAAAAACAGATTATGCCCACAAACTGGATAACAAATGAAATGGTCCAATTCCTTGAAAGAACCAAACTAAACATATGTGCTTAAGGAAAAATAATCTAAGTAGGCTTTTTGTATTAAAGAAATTAAATCAATAATAAATAACCTTCCAAAAAAGAAAGTACTAGGCCCATATGGTTACCTACAAATTCGACAAAACATTAAAGAGTAAATGATAATATCTATGATAGTTTTTCAGAAAATAAAAGTAGAATGAATTATTTTCTCATTCATTCTATGAGGCCAGCATTATCTTATATACCAAAACTAGATAAATAAACTAGACACTAATATCCTCATGAACCTAAATGCTGTTGTTTGTTGTTCAGTTGCTAAGTCATGTCCAACTCCTTGTAACCTTATGTGCTATATCCTGCCAGGCTCCTCTGTCCATGGGATTCTTCAGGCCAGAATACTGGAGTGGGTAGCCGTTCCCTTCTGCAGGGGATCTTCCCAACCTAGGGATCAAACCCAGGTCTCCCGCACTAGAGGCAAATTCTTTACCAGCTGAGTCACCAGGGAAACCCAAGGATACTGGAGTGGGTAGCCCATACCTTCTCCAGCAGATCTTAAAGTCAGTGGCTTAAAATAACTTACATTTATTTTCCCACATTTTGATAGATCAGGGGATCTGACAAGCCTAGCTGAGTCCTCTGCTAAGTGTCTCACAGGATTGCAACCAGGATTTTATCCGAAATTTAAAGTTCTCATGAAAACTTCTGTGGTGTGGGTAGATTTATTCCCTTGAAGTTGTAGAATATACAATGACTCATTTCTTCAAGGATAAACTAAAAGAGATTTTTCTTACCTCTAGACTTTTTGTTGAAGAGTTCACCTCATCAGCCATGCCCATTGGGATAATTTTTTGTTTATTAACAAAACCAGCTGATTGGGGACTTTACTTACATCTGCAAAGAACTCACATGTGTGATATATACTAGTTAGAAGATAGGTACAGGTTCTACCCACACTTCTTGAATGAGAATTAAAAAAACTCACCTTGTAAAAAATCTTGCTTCTGATATAATTTAGGTATTCTCACATTTTTTAGAATGATTCACAACTTTTCAGAATGATTGTCTCCACACAGTTTCAGAGTATAGCATTTTGAAAACATGAAAGGACACAAGATTCTCAATTAATTAGCAAATAAAAGTGCTATCTATTTTCAGAGGAAACGCAAAAATGTTGAATTCAGAACTATTATCTTAGTAGACAAGTAATGAATTAGCTAACTTGATTTTAAATACATAAATGCAAGAAAAAACTGTACAGGGTTAAGAAATGAGAAATTCACTGAGTCCAATCTTAATAATACAGATAAATTCAAGAAATGAACATACAAAATTTTTCTGATTTTGTTTGGTTTTGAGATTCTTTCTAATATTCCATACTTTATGAGGATGTGAGGCAAAACTAATGCTTATTAATAGCATAAACTTAAAAAAGTTAAGGAAATGTACCAGTGTTTCAGATAAATAATTATTATAAATATAATGATGCTTAATAGAATTAATTTTTTATACAATTTTTTGCTAAAAACCTACTGTCACAAATTAATTTGGCAATATTATCATAAAATCTTAAAATAAATGAACATTCATCACTAATATTTACACAAAAAAAATTTTTAATAAAATGCCATAAATTAGCTGAATAGGAAAAACAAAATTTGCTTTTAAACATATTTTTAAAAATAGGGAAGGATATGCTACAAAATTTATAAACTGGCAAATTGAAAATACTACCATATTAGCAAGAACGGTGAAAGTAGTTGGAGGCATTTTACATAGTAATTCAGGAAATATAACTGCAAATAACTTCAAAATGGTCAAAAAATAGGAATTAAATGTTTTTTAAAAGTTAAGAAGTATGACAAATGGAATTTGTAATTACTTTTTCCCATTTACTATTTTAGTTTCAAAATGCTCTAGAAAGAATCAGAGGTCTGAAACACAAGATAAATAATAAGCCCAGCAGAACATAATTAGTTCCACGAGGACAAGGGCATCTGTTGTGTTCACTGATGTATCCCATGGGCTGGAACTATGGTTCTTACATTTTGTTTTAATCTCAGCCCTATTGATTATAACTCTCAAATTATATTGAGGAGCTCACAATGCTTCTGTTTCTGCAGATTATATACAAGCACACACAGAGGTATTTGCAGTAATTAAAATAGACATTTTTAAAAGACCTATTTAGGGAATTCCTTTGTGATCTGGTGGTTAAGACCCCATGCTCCCACTCTGATGGGGAGGGGTAGGGGGTGGGGCAGGGGGTGGGGGGCTGGGTTCCTGCATGAGTTTGATCCCTGGTGGGGGAAGTAAGATCCCACCTGCCATGGGGCATGGCCAAATAAATAGATAAATAGGAAATCTATTTATTATTTCATTCAAAATAACAATAAATCTACCTCTTGCTAATACAAATAAATTTTTATGAAAGATACTATATCTTGCAAAGTCAAGAGGGGTAGCATTTTTTACATTTTGCAAATATCTTAATGTGAGGTTAAATAAACAATAGCTATTTTCACACATCTGCTTCAGTTCAATCTGCTCTTTCTCATTACTTTGTTTGGAGTATGTACAGAGAATCTGTACTCGTATGGATACATGAGAAAAGGTAAGAGTCTCTAACAGGCTTTACAGGTAATTATCAGTATTCTTTGAATCACAGTAAAACTCAGTAAGGAGTAATAGTAGTCCTTAAAAGTTAATTGCAATGTATAACTCTGTGCATTGATCTTTCAGAAATTATTGATTGACAGAATTATGAAAGTACCCACCTGGCTGAAATAGTTTATCATACAATATGAAAAAAAATTGCATTTGCTAATTCCAACCTCAATTTTATCAGAAAAATCTTTAAGTATTATACTAGGAAGCTGTCAAGGTCATTAAACAGGTCAAGATTTTCCCAATTTTCAGTTTTGTCCTAAAATGCAAATTTTATTTTTGGCAACATGTACTGTTTTGTTTTGTTTTTGTTTTTTTTTCCCCCTTAAAGTCACAGGATCATAGTGTTCATTTTGAGAAGATGTCTTCCAAATAGGCAACTTTCAACAGCCATAATTTTTTGACACTGTTCTTTAAAGGAGGAATGGTTTTCACGGATCAAGTCATTAGCACATCTCCAAACAAAATAATCACACAAAAACCCTTCCTTAAGATAGCCAACCTGCTTTGGTGTGCTGCAAATGTTCATTATGTTTATATCCTATTTTATCACCCAGAATATAAAGATATGTATTCATGGGTCAAGATTTAGTAATAATATTTATGATTCATCAAACATTATTTTGGTAAAAAAAAAGAGCTTTCTCCATTTGTCTTTCTCTTATTTTACTGTTTTCTTTTTTGTTTTGTTTTCTATATATTCATATAAGAAATGTATTGGCTCCTGGTATAGTTTGGACCAAAACTTTGACTCATGCCAAACTTCCAGCAGTTTTACTCACGATTAATTTTGCATCAATACAAAGATCAACACAGTTGTTCCAGGATAACCTATAAGATTTGATCAACTCAAAAGTTTCATTTGCCTTTGTTTCAAAGAATTCTTATTAAATGTATGTTTTTAATTTATTAATTGGTGTTCATATTAAATGAGTGGAAACAAAGCAGCAAGTCCTTCCTTGTTTGCAGATTTATTCCTTCATAAGACAAAGGTATAAATCTGCAGATTGGCTCTAACCTCATTCTTTGCATTTGTAGTAGAGTTAAATTCTGAGTTACAATGTCATTAGAAACTAGAAGAGTCATGACTTTGTTTATTGACTTTTCATCCAGCAGGCATTCAGCAGCATCATCTATGCAAGGGCAACATTTAATTCTATGTGCTTCTCCAGACAACGCAAGGTAATTTGTCATGTAAGACGCTGCAGCAGCTTTTTTATTTTGTTTGAAAAACTGTTTTCAAACAAAATTATTGTTAAGTATGTTCATCATGTTTACATTTAAAGTATTAAATTTATTTTTATGTAAGCACTGAATAGATTTATCTCAAAATGATCCAGAAATTAAAGTGTCAATATATTATTCAAACATGTTCTTTTCCATAATACACAACACACTAAGTTATCAACTAATTAAAGCTGAGAAGTAACTTTCCTCACAGTTTGTTTCCTTATCTAAAATTGTGTCATATCTTCAGAATTGATTAAAAACAATGGATTGTCTTTATATTAAAGAATATTCCAACAGGTCAGTTCCTTCTTTTCTCAGCATCCTAGTAATAGTGCTGCTGTGTATTGAAGAAGTCAAGTCTTCTAATCTGTATGTTTAGCCTCCAATCAATTGTGAAGGACATAAAACAATTACAAATAAAATTTTAAAGTAGTAAGACATTAAACTCCAAAGATAATATGTTTAAACAAAATTTTAAAACTTGCCTGTTTTTAATAAATAATTTTGAAAAATTAAACCAATAAATTTTACTTCATGTTTTTGTATGTAGGCAGGAAGACAACTTACAAATTTCATAGTAATTTACTGGAATATAATGAGATGATAAAGATGATCAAAGTTATTTTGACATTGCAAATTTCCTAAATAGTTTGGGAACTATAAACATCTCTGGGTAACATTTGGAGAACCACTGGCCTAAAGATGTGCTAGATCTTTATATACTGTCACTATATAATTATCTACTGAATAAATGATACAACAAATATTTGCTACCAATTATATATTTATTATAAATTATATATAAGTTTAATACACACAATTAAATGCAGAGTTCCAAAAAATAGCTAGAAGAGTCCAAGAAGGACTTCTTCAATGAACAATGCTTAATAAAAACAACAAAAGGGGAAAAACTAGAAATCTCTTCAGGAAAACTGGAAACATCAAGGGAGCATTGAGCCCACAGAATAAAGGATAAAAATGGTAGAGACCTAGAAGATGCTGAAGAGATCAAGAAGAGGTGGAAAGAATACATGGAAGAACTGTATATAAAAGATCTTAATGAACCAGATAACTACAATGGTGTGGTTAATCAGACATTCTGGAGTGCGAAGTCAAGAGGACCTTAAGAAGGACTGCTGTAAATAAACCTAGTGGATGTGATGAAATTCCAGCTGCTGTTGCTGCTGCTAAGTTGCTTCAGTTGTGTCCGATTCTGTGCGACCCCACAGACGGCAGCCCACCAGGCTATTCCGTCCCTGGGATTCTCCAGGCAAGAGCACTGAAGTGGGTTGCCAGTTACTTCTCCAATGCATGAAAGTGAAAAATGAAAGTGGAGTCGTTCAGTTGTGTCTGACTCTTAGTGACCCCACGGACTGCAGCCCACCAGGCTCCTCCGTCCATGGGATTTTCCAGGCAAGAGTACTGGAGCGGGTTGCCATTGCCTTCTCCGGAAATTCCAGCAGAGCTATTCAAATCCCTAAAGGATGATGCCATCAAGGTTCTGCATTTATTATTTCAGCAAATCTGGAAGACCCAGCAGTGGCCACAGGACTGGAAAAGATCAATCCTTATCCCACTCCCCAAGAAGGGTAGTACCAAAGAATGTGCTAACCATTGGGCAACTGCATTCATCACCCATGCCAGTAAGTTCATGTTTAAAATCTTTCATGCTAGGCTTCAGCAAACATTTGCTAGATTATAGAGAAAGTAGGGAATTTCAGAAAAATATCTCTCTCTGTTTCACTGACTATGCTAAAGCTGGGTGGATCATGACAAACTGTGGGAAGCTCTTAGAGAGATGGGAATACCAGACCATCTTACTTGTCACCTGAGAAACCTGTAGGTAGGTCAAGAAATAATAGTTAGAACCTTTTATGGAACAACTGATTGTTCAAGATTGAGAAAGGAGTACAACAGGGCTGTCTGCTGTCACCCTGTTTGTTTAACCTACATGCTGAGCACATCGTGAGAAATGCCCGGCTGGATGAGTTACAAGCTGGAATCAAGATAGGTGGAAGAAACATCAACAACCTCAGATATGTGGATGATACCACACTAATTGCAGAAAGCAAAGAGGAACTAACCAGCCTCTTGATGAGGATGAAGGAGGAGAGTAAAAGAGCCACTTTAAAACTGAATATTTAAAATCTAAGATGATGGCATCTGGCCCCGTTACCGCATGGAAAATAGAAGGGGAAAAGGCAGAAATAATGACAGATTTCCTCTTCTTGAGCTCCAAAATCACTGTGGACAGTGATTGCAGCCACAAAATCAGAAGACAATTGTTTCTTGGCAGGATAGCAATGACAAACCTAGACAGTGTGTTGAAAAACAGAGACATTACTCTGTCAACAAAGGTTCAAAGGGTCAAGGCTATGGTCTTCCCAGCGGTCACATATGGTTGTGAGAGCTGGGCTGTAAAGAAGGCAGAACATCAAAGAATTGATGCCTTCAAACTAAGATGTAGAAGACTCCTGAAAATCCCTTGGATAGCAAGGAGATCAAACCAGTCAATCTTAAGGGAGATCAACCCTGAATATTCCCTGGAAGGACAGATTATGAAGCTGAAGCTTCAGTATTTTGGTCATCTGATGCAAACAGATGACTTATTGGAAAAGTCCCTGATGCTAGGAAAGACTGAGGGCAGAAGAAGAGGGTGTCAGAGGATGAGATGACTGGACAGCATCATGGACACAATGAATATGAACTTGGGCAAACTCCAGGAGATGGTGAGGGACAGGGAGGCCTGGCAAGCTGCAGTCCATGGGGTTGCAAAGAATGGGACATGACTGGGCAATTGAACAACAAAAACAATACATAAATTATATATTTATATACATTAAATTATGTTTTTATTGAGAATGTATATTAAAAATGTTCTATAAACCTTAATCTAAATTTTTATATTCATTTAAAATTTAACACACTGCATCTAAATATTATATATTTCTGTACATTTATTCTATATGGGAAACATATAGTAGATCTTCTTTTGTAGAAAATAAAGCAGTCATCAGGATACAGATTCATTCCTTTAAAGTCAAAAGATAAAAGTAAAATAGATGCTGATGTTAAGTATTTAAGCGCATTAGGTTCTCCCTCTCTATTATTTTATAGCAATGAGTAATTTACAGCTTTAGATTTTGAAAGCATTTGCACAAATCTCATAAATGTGGTCATAAGATCTCATGTAGGTAAGCTATTTATTTGGTGTTTTAGTGTTGTTAACACCTCAAAAGATGCTTCAGATTCTGATTTATCCTTCCAGGAAAAGAGGTCTACATGATCCAGGTGTGACTTTCTTGACCACAATGAAAGTTGTCTTCCAGCAATAAAATTAACGGGGCCAAAGCCTTTTCTACCTAATTCCTTACTGTTCTCTGACTGACCGAGCAGAGTTGCCAGATACTTAGGCATCCACAATGAGTAATATTTTTAAATAAAGAAAGTTTTAAATTCATTAAACTGAAAAGTAGTTGTTTTTTTCATAGGATAGGCTAAAGCAAGGTAAACTTTTCGTTTATGTCCAAATCTTCTGAAATACTGTGCTTGAGCTTTAGAAAATGCTTCATAAAAGAATGCCACAGATCAATTATGGGCAATTTTTTCACTCGGTGAATGTATTTAAACCAAAATAATCTATACCCAGCAGACCCCAACCATTGTGGCATCAGGGATCAGTTTTGTAGAAGATAACTTTTCCATGGAGCAGGGTTGGGGGGCATGTTTTGGGGATGATTCAAGTGCATTACATTTATTGTATATTTAATTTCTATTAACATTACATCATCTCCACCTCAAAGCATTAGTCATTAGATCCTGGAGGTTGAGGACCCATGATCTATACCACTGTCACTGTGGAACACAAAAGAATGCATATTTTGAAAAATACAGTTTTTTTGTTTGTTTGTTTGTTTAACAAGTAGGAGAAAAAAAAATCACATTGTGTTAAAACTGATAATCTATAATGTAATCAATTATATAGACAGAAAACTTTCATTTGCTTAAATTATCTTTTGTTTATAGAAAACTAATGATAGACTCTAAAGTAGGAGAAAGTGACTCGGTATCGAGTCAGTTAAATTTAATATTTGAGTTAAAATAACGGAAGTTGCATCAGCCAGATAGGAAATTAGATATCTGTGATCCAGAGAATCTCGGGTTATCTTTCTGAGTATCAGTAACTATCTCTCTGACCTTGGGCATGTTATTTGCCACAGGTAATCTTCTGATCAATAACATTTTTGGCAGAGAGATAAGAAATATTTGTTTCTCCTCTACACAGATAATTGGATTTTACTTAATGAGATTGCACCGCTCCTGAAATATCAGGTAAATAGGCAGCAGACAGGGATTTAACTTCTGAGAGTACTATTTTAATTGTTTAATAAATGAGGACAAAATTATTTACTGCTTTTGAAGATTTCTCATGATACTTAAAAGTGCTTATAATAGCTCAATTACACTTAAAATTCTAATATCACACGGATTATCCAAAAGATATGCATAAAAATTCTAAAATAACATGAATTATTCAGAAGATACATAGAGAACTATCTCATGTTCACACAAATGACAAAACTCCTGACTTAATGCAAAATACTTCAGATCCTAAATATCAGTTTATCTATTTGTTTGAATGAAATAATCATTTGAAATAAAATAATTGATGATTTCACATATATATAAAAAGTTGAATATAAAGCAAGTGAAATTACTACCCAGTAGCCACAAGTGTTAGTCACTCAGTCATATCTAACTCTTTGCAAACCCATGGCCTGTAACCTGCCAGCCTCCTCCACCCATGGGATTTTTCAGGTAAGAACACTGGAGGGGGCTGCCATTTCCTTCTCCAGGGGATCTTCCTGACCCAGGGATCGAACTCAGGTCTCCTGCACTGCAGGCAGACTCTTAACCATCTGAGCCACCAGGGAAGCCTGAGTAGACAACTACTTAGAAACAAAGCACTTATATTTGAAATGACATATAGATTCTTTTTTAATCAAAAACCTAGGAACAAAGGAGTGTTCAGGAGGTAATAAATTTTGCTAAACAGAAGGTAAGCTGCAAAAACCTCAAAGAACATCCCCCACAGCATACTTGATTTTTAATATTGTTTATAATACTCAAGTCACATTATAAAGATATTTATCTATCCAAAAATCTCTGCAGCTTATGATCTACACAGAGTAATACTTGAATGCTTTCCAATGTCAAATAGGAAGGTCAAGAGCAAATTACCCAGTGTAATTGGCAGTCTCTATTAACATGAAACTAGTCTCCTTTGCCTAGAATATTCTTCTAAGTCCAAAAAGCATACAGAACTCTTTCCCTTTTCTTTTTTATATTCAGTGGAAAAGTAGAGCAATTTCTGCTTAAGGCATGACATTAAGAAACTAAACAATAAGGTTGCTGTTCAGTCATTAAATCATGTCCGACTCTTTTGAGACTCCATGGACTGCAGCTCGCCAGGCTTCCCTGTCCTCCTCCACTATCTCCTGGAGTTTGTTCAAATTCATGTCCATTGAGTCGCTGATGCTATCTAACAATCGCACCCCATTTTAGTCATGTCCTACACTCTTTCTGATCCTAAGGACTCTATCCCACCAAGATCCTCTATCCATGGGATTCTCCAGGCAAAAATACTGGAGTAGGTTGCCATGCCCTCCTCCAGGGGGTCTTTGCCATCCAGGGATTGAACCCACCTCTCTTACGTCCCCTACACTGTCAAGTGGGTTCTTTTGACTAACACCACCTGGGAAGCCCAAACAATAAGGTAAACATTACATTTGAATTTGCATTTTGAGCACACACACACACAAAATATAACTGCAAAAAATATACCCCAATCTGTAGAGATTATTTCAAGATACGATTACCAAAATGTGGGGAAAATGATTACTATTATTTGCAATTGATGCAAAATGTTACAAGAAAAACATTGTCAAATCTTCTCCATATACTAGCTAACACTTAATGATTGCTGATCATCTTAGTCACTCTAGTTGGTGTTAGTAGTACTATCTTATTGTGAATTAAATTTGAATTTCTCTACTGAATAAAATTATGCACATCCTTTTATATGTCTAATAGATTTCTATAGAGCTCATTTATTGAAATATGTGTTCAAACATTACACTGAGTTATTATTGTGATGCTGGCCTATTACTCTGGACACAAGTCCTTTGTCAAATATGTTTCAGGTATGTGTGTTTTGCCTTATTCTATTTTTATTGGTGTCTCTAGAAGAGAAGTCTTAATTTTCATGAATTCTAAATTTTTATTTTATGATTCATGCTTTTGTGTCCCATCTAAGAACCTTTGCCTAACCAAATGTCATAAAGATACAGCAAAGTGATTGTTATACATCAGCTCAGTTCAGTTGCTCAGTCATGTACAACTCTGCAATGCCATGGACTGCAGCACACCAGGCTTCCCTGGATGATAAAAGAGCAGGGCCAACTTCCGTTCCACAGGCCCCATGCCTTGAAAGTCCTTGAGCCTTGTTTAATGCTTTGATGTTTCTGCCTTGCAAATCTTTATTTTGGGACAAGGGGCCCCTTATTTCATTTAGTACTGAGCTATGTAAGTCATGTGGCTGGTCCTACAGGTGAATATGTTTGATGGTGGTAGAGGGGAAATTTCTAGTTTGGCCAGTTCAGTTCAGTTACTCAGTCATGTCTGACTCTTTGCGACCCCATGGACTGCAGCATGCCAGGCCTCCCTATCCATCACCAACTCCCAGAGTTTACTCAAACTCATGTCCATTGAGTCAGTGATGCCATGCAACCATCTCATTCTCTGTCATCCCCTTCTCCTCCCGACTTCAATCTTTTCCAGCATCAGGGTCTTTTCAGATCAGTCGGTTCTTCACATCAGGTGGCCAAAGTATTGGAGTTTCACCTTCAGCATCAATCCTTCCAATGAACATTCAGGACTGATTTCCTTTAGGATGAACCATCCTTTACAATGGTTGGATCTCCTTGCAGTCCAAGGAACTCTCAAGAGTCTTCAACACCACAGTTCAAAAGCATCAGTTCTTGGGAGCTCTGTGTTCTTTTTCAGATTCTTTTGTATTACAGATTATTATAAGATATTGAATACAGTTCCCTGTGTTATACAGAAGTGGCTGTTGTTTATCTAGTTTGTACATAGTAATTTGTATCTTTTAATCTCAAACTCCTAATTTATTCCACTCCCCACCCTTATGCCCTTCAGTAATCATAAGTTTATCTAGTTTGTACATAGTAATTTGTATCTTTTAATCTCAAACTCCTAATTTATTCCACTCCCCACCCTTATGCCCTTCAGTAATCATAAGTTTGTCTTCTATGTCTGTGAGTCTGCTTCTGTGTGGTAAATAAATTCATATCATATTTTAGTTATACATACAAATGATATCATATATTTTTCTTTCTCTGACTACTTATCTAGGAATGATAATTTCTAGATCCATCCATGTTGCTGCAAATGGCATTATTTCATTCTTTTTTATGGCTGAGCGGTATTCCACTGTGCATATATGTGTATTTTATACATTTATATGCCACGTCTTCCTTATTCATTTGTCAATGGACAATTAGGCTTCTTCCATGTTTTGGCTATTGCAAGTATTGCTGCTATGAATCCTGCTATGAATACATTCATCTTTTTGAATTAGTGTCTTCTCTGGATATATGCCCAGGAGTGGAATTGCTGGATCATATGTTAACTATACTTTTATTTAAGGAACCTCCATACTGTCCTTCCACAGAAATAAAATATTTTTACATATAAAACCATTTTTCAATTTACTGAGAATTTATATATGGTTTATCTTGATGAATGTTTTATGAGCACTTGAAAAGAATGAGTAATCTTGTGTTATTGACAATGTCTTATAATTGATAATTAGGTGATATTTTTGATAGTGTTGTTCAAGTATCTATCTTTTTTAAGAAATAGTATCTAAAATTGCGACTGTAATTTTAGGTTTATCCACATTTCTTTTTAATTACATCACATTTACTTTATGTAGAGCCACTTATCTTTAGCAGATCTCCTATATCTTAAATATCAAAGTTCATGGCTTTTATCAACTCCTTTATTTCTGGGTCTCCTATTAAATTAATCTTTAAACCATTTTGCCTATTTAAAAAAATTGTCCTTCATCTTCAAACTCCCTTGTCACTTTTTCACTCTATTTGTCATTCTTCAGTTCTTTTAATTCATAATTCAGGTTTTTGCTGCATTCAATGGGATGTTCAACATATGGAAATTTTAACTTCCATAGTTATATATTTTATCTCCTCTAATAAATAATATGCTATTTTCAGAGCTGCTCATTACTGCTGTGTTCTTTTCAGAGATTTAACCTGTATTTGAACATTTTATCCATTTAAAAACATTTACTTTTTATCCAGTATCCAAATACATAAGGGTGTATTCCCAAAGCTTTTGTTATTTACTAAGTTTCACTCATAAAATATATTTTTCTAGTGCATTTTGCTATATTTTGCTTTTTCATTCTGATGTCGCCTCAAGGAGAGATTTTTGTGCTGGTGAACCTTGTGTTACCCACTCTCAAGTATTATTAACTCAAGGATTTGTTTTACATTGATTTGCCTAAGGCAATTCCAAGCAGAAAACCCAAGACCAATTTTATGGTAATTTATTGACAAGGTAGTTTCTGTTTTACACACTATGACAGGAATGCGAATTTTTTTTTTTAATTTTGCCTTTTTTCAATCTAGAATTATATGAGCTTCATCCTGTCTCATTGGCCAACAACTGCATTTATCGGTCCATCTTACCCTGGAATTGCATTTTTAAAGTGTGCTGCATTTATAAAGATTTGTTACTGTTCATCTCCCACCTTGTTTTGGCCTGAGGTCTCTTATCTGCTCTGGGATGAAACCCAAGCTGCTGGCAGATATGCCAATAGTGTCAGGTGCTGCCAGGAGGGAAGACTCTATGGATGCTGTCTCTCAACTCCCTTTTTGCTCAAGGAAACTGGTTATAACCTTTTCTTCTTTTAGGTGTTCCTAAAGCATTTAGAACAATTTTGTTCCAGTTTATATAGCATTTCTCTGTGTTTGTAGTGGGAAAATTTCATATTAACAAAAAACAAATATCCAGGAAGCTTTGCATTTAAAATTTCCTTCATGGATGCAGATATAACACTGGAGTAGGTTCTAAAATACTGAATGCAGTTTTAAAAAATAGAGACAAAGAAAAGACATTTCAAGTTTAGAGAATGAATTTTAAATATGCCTAAAGTGAAGTGCAGTGTTTACAGTACACAGACACATTTGGTTGAGAATTGGTTACTTAGAAATATTTTGATGGTGAAATATGAAATTATAAATTTAGATAAGCCAAATTTGATTAAAAATATTTTTCAAACAATACGAAAAAATTAACATTTGTTCAGGTTTTTTTGTTGCATTATTATTGATGGTAGTGTTTTTCCAATAGGGAAATATCATTATTCAATTTGTAGTTAAATCAAATCTAAAATTAAGTCAATATATCACATTTTAGCAGTGTGCATGATGAGTGGATAGCTGGGTGTGGGGGGGTATCTAGTGAGGTTGATTACTGCATACTTTCAAGATCCTCAATACATTTGAAGGAAATAATTGCACCTCTCTATAACCTTACAATAATCTAATTTGGTCTTACTTATTTGTTTTTTATTTCAAGATGTAAAATGGTACTTAAAATGTTTACACCAAATATCTTTATTTCAGTCTTGAACCCTCCCAAAAGTATTTCATTACATAGTATAATAACATAAATAATGCTGTTTTTAAAAGTAAATATAAACTTAGTTGAGAATATACTTCAGTTCAGTCCAGTTCAGTTGCTCAGTTGTGTCCGACTCTTTGCGACCCCATGAATCACAGCACGCCAGGCCTCCCTGTCCATCACCAACTCCCCGAGTTTGCTCAAACACATGTCCATCGAGTTGGTGATGCCATCCAGCCATTTCTTCCTCTGTCGTCCCCTTCTCCTCCTGCCCCCAGTCCCTTCCAGAATCAGGGTCTTTTCCAATGAGTCAACTCTTCACATGAGGTGGCCAAAGTATTGGCGTTTCAGCTTTGGCATCAGTCCTTCCAATGAACACCCAGGACTGATCTCCTTTAGGATGGACTGGTTGGATCTCCTTGCAGTCCAAGGGACTCTCAAGAGTCTTCTCCAACACCACAGTTCAAAAGCATCAATTCCTTGGTGCTCAGCTTTCTTCACAGTCCAACTCTCACATCCATACATGACCACTGGAAAAACCATAGCCTTGACTAGACGGACTTTTGTTGGTAATGTCTCTGCTTTTTAATATTCTGTCTAGGTTGGTCATAACTTTTCTTCCAAGGAGTAAGCGTCTTTTAATTTCATGGCTGCAGTCACCATCTGCAGTGATTTTGGAGCCCCAAAAAATAAAGTCTGACACTGTTTCCATTGTTTCCCCATCTATTTCCCATGAGGTGATGGGACCAGATCCCATAATCTTAGTTTTCTGAATGTTGAGCTTTCAGCCAACTTTTTCACTCTCCTCTTTAACTTTCATCAAGAGGCTTTTTAGTTCCTCTTCATTTTCTGCCATAAGGGTGGTGTCATCTGCATATCTGAGGTTATTGATATTTCTCCAGGCAATCTTGATTCCACCTTGTGCTTCCTCCAGCCCAGCGTTTCTCATGATGTACTCTGCATATAAGTTAAATAAGCAGGGTGACAATATACAGCCTTGACATACTCGTTTTCCTATTTGGAACAAGTCTGTTGTTCCATGTCCAGTTCTAACTGTTGCTTCCTGACCTGCATACAGGTTTCTCAAGAGGCAGGTCAGGTGGTCTGGTATTCCCATCTCTTTAAGAATTTTACACAGTTTATTGGGATCCACACAGTCAAAGACTTTGGCATAGTCAATAAAGCAGAAATATACTTTTTTCTGGAACTCTCTTGCTTTTTTGTTGATCCAGCAAATGTTGGCAATTTGATCTCTAGTTCCTCTGCCTTTTCTAAAACCAGCTTGAACATCTGGAAGTTCACAGTTCACATATTGCTGAGAATATACTTATATAAATGCAAAAATCACAAATCAGTATGCTGCCCTATTTATGACAAACCACATTATCTTCCCAGGGAAACCTGGGCATCATAATTTAAGTTGAAAATCAAATGATAATTTTGCTTTTAGGCATGTATGTGTATTTCTACTAGTATACACGGACCCTCTAAGATTTAGAAAGCTGTGACAAATTTTCACCAGTTAATTTGAAGCTTAAACTTTATCACCGTGCTAAAATTGTCACAAACCATTATTCTGAGGTCAGCTCTAGGTATCTGTAGAGCTAGAAATCATAGTGGTTTGGATTTACAAAACTGTCTGAGACACAAAGTTCACAAACAAATTAACAATCACATTAAAAAATGCCTGAAAGTCCTATGTATGTATTTGATGGTAACTTTGTATATCTTTTAATCAAAAATTTCTGTGTCAACCTCCATAAATTCATTAAGCAAAGTCTGTCTGTTGCTTAGAAGTTTACAAAGACCGAGAGCTGAGAATGACTATCAGTAGGCATTCCTCACCCTGGCCTTTAGACTTATTGGGACCGTAACAGCATAACTGCTTCTCATTTCCCAAATTTTAAGATTCTTTATGAGTTTGACTTAAAGAAATAAAAAAAAAAAAAGTGTTCCATGCCATGTGACTTACAGGATCTTAGTTCTCCAATCATTGACAGATGAATGTATAAACATGTGGTACACATATACAATAGAATAATTTGTTTGTACATATGTAATATATACACATATATTAGCCATAAAAAGGAACAAAACTGATCATTTGTAGAAATGTGAATGAGCCTATAAACTATCATACAGAGTGAAGTAAGTCAGAAAGAGAAAAACAAGTATCATATTATTAACACATATATGTGGAATCTACAAAATTGGTACAGATGAACCTAGCTGTAGGGCAGGAATAGAGACATAGAGAATGGCCCTGTAAACACAAGGGAGAAGAGGGAGTGGGGTGAATTAGGAGAATAGGATTGACATATTCACTATTATGTGTAAAATAGCTAGTGGGTACCTGCAGGGAATTTGGCTCTATGCTCTGTGATGACCTAGGGGTGGGAAGAGGTGGGGTGATGAGACAGAGGTTCCAGAGTGTGGGGATAAATATACATTATAACTGATTCACTTTGTTGTACAGCAGAAACTAACACAAGATTGGAAAGCAACTGTACTTCACAAAAAAAAAAAAAATATATTACCTAATCACAGGTAATAAAGATCTTTTCCTACTATTTATTCTAAAAGTTTGATACTCTTCAGTTTTACATTTAGATCTATAATCCATGTCAGCTGATTTTTGTATAAGGCGTGAGGTTAGAGTCAAGTTTCCTTATTTTACATATGATATCTAGTAGTTCTTGAATCATTTATTGAGGAAACTAGTTTTTCTCCTTTAAATTGTCTTTGAACTTCTGTCAAGAATCAACTGACTTTGTCAGTTTCCTGGTTTTCACAACGCACTATGGTTATGCAAAACACTGTCAATGGGAGATCTGGAGGGAAGCTGGGTAAAAGGTATAAATTAAATCTCTCTATTGCTGTTTCCAACTTATTGTGATTCTGAAAATATTTTAAAATTGAGTCTTTTAAAAAAAATCAGTTCACATTTGTTTGATCTATTATTAGATTTTCTATTATGTCCCACTGGTTTTATAGATCTTGATTATTGTAACTTCATGATAATTCATGAAGTCCGGGAGTATTATTCCTATACCTTTACTCTTCTTTTGGCTATTCTAGTTCTGCTGCTTTCCATTTGAATTTTAGATTCAGCTTGTCTATATTCATAAAACTCCCTGCTGGAATTTTGACTGAAGTTGCAACATTGTTTTGTTAGGTAGTTAGAATAGGGAAAAAGAGTCCAAATGGCAGTGGCTAAAAGACCTAATAGAGAAAGCCCGCGAAAATAGAACAAAGGAAGGTCGGAGTACCGGAGTCAGAACCTCAGGTAAAACCAACAACACTCCTGGCCGGCCCAATTTACATAAGACAGACCCAGGGACAGAGAAACACACAGGAAGAGGACCAAAGCCCTCTTCTCTCCCTTTTTGCTCCCTCTGTCTCCCGCGCGATGGGGCGATCTTCTCTTCGTGTCTTTGGATCTACGTGCCCTCACACCTCAAAGATGGATTTTCCTGCTATTATCTAAATAAATAGAGCCGTAACACTGATTTATTTAAGGGCTATAACACGGTCCATTGAGACCTGAGAGCTATAACACGGTCTGTCCTCCGAGAGCTGTGACCCGCCAAGGGGCTTTAATGTCCGTCACTCCAAATTTTTGTTGTGACGAGACAAAGAACCGAGGAGCATACACTCGCGTGACAGTTTTATCAGTTCAATTAGACACTATTTTTTGACCCACAATGTAGTCTGTTGGTCAGTGTGCCCGATGTGCTTTTGTAAAGAACGTAAATTTTTTTAAACAAGTTATGACACAAATCAATCTACCTGCAAAACAGAAACAAACTTAAAAAACAGAGAACAGACTGGCAGTGCAAAGGGAGAAGAAGTTGGGGAGGGATGGGGTGGCAGGTTGGGGTTAATAGATGCAAGATATTATATATGAATGGATAAACAACAGAGAACTATATTCAATAACCTGTGATGAAACACAATGGAAAAGAATATAATGAAGAATGCATGTGTGTGTGTGTGTGTGTGTGTGTGTATATATATATATATATATATATATATATATATTCATGTATAACTGAATCACTCTGCTATACAGCAGAAATTAACACAGCACTGTAAATCAAATATACTTCAATCAAAACCAACAATAAAAACAAGGGCCTACAGTTTAGCACAGGGAACTATATTCTATGTCTAGTAATAACCTATAATGGAAAAGAATCTGGAAAGCTTATATGTGGGTGTATATATATATATGAGTCACTTTTTTGTGCATCTGAAGCTAACACAACATTGTAAATTAATAATACTTCAGTGTTTTTAAATGGTTAAGAAAATATGCCCAATAGGAATTTAAAAAATGTAAAAAAAGAGCTGAAGTTATACCTGAATGTACCATTTACTTAGCTATTTCATCTCAGCTATGCATTTTTCTATTATCCTTGTTGTTGTTCTGTAGCTAAGTCATGCCCAACTCTGCAACCTCATAGATTGTAGCATGCTAGGCTCCTCTGTCCTCCACTGTGTCCCAGAGTTTGCTCCAATCCATGTGCATTGAATCGGTGATGTTATCTAACCATCTCATCCTCTGTCATCCACTTCTCCTTTTGTCTTCAGTCTATCTTACAGACAAAGACAAGTACTATATGATACAATTTATATGATGAATTTTTTAAATAGGCAAATCTGTTTAAAAAAAAGAAAACAGCAAAATGGCATTTACCAAGGCATTGGTGAGATGGGGGGATAAGACTGATGGAATTTAAGGTACAAACCTATGCATGCATGCTAAGTCACTTCAGTCGTGTCTGAGTCTGTGTAACCCTATGGACAGCAGCCCACAAGGCCCCTCTTTCCATGGAATTCTCCAGGCAGGAATACTGGATGCCTTCCTCCAGGGGATCTTCCTGACCCAGGGATTGAACCTGCGTCTCCTGAGTCTCCTGCATTGGCAGGTGGGTTCTTTATCATTAGCACCACAGGGGAAGCCCATTTAACAAGTAATAAATAAACCACAGAGACCTAATGCACAGCATAATGAGTATAGACAAGAATACTGTGCTTTACAGTAGTCTCCCTCTTATTGGAAACTTCACTTTCCCCAGTTTCAGTTACCCACAGTTAATGGCAATCCAAAAATTATAATGGAAAATTCCAGAAATAAACAATTCATAAGCTTTAAACTGCACATAATTCCGAGCAGCATGATGAAATCTCAGTCCATCCTGCTCTGTCTGCCTAGGATCCCCATCACCAACAATATCATCACTCAGTGATCCAGAATCACCCAGTGCAGATGACCCTCCTTCTACACATCATCAGAAGGTCTGCAGTAGCCTGACCCAATGCTACAAAGTCTCCATCTTTCACCTCATCACACAGACATTTTATCAGTTCACATAGTCACAACAAGAAGGGTGAGTATAGTACAATAAGATACTTTGAGAGAGAGACCAGTTTCACATAACTTCTACTACAGTATGTTATTATAATTGTTTCTCTTAATTATTGTTAATATTTTATTGTGCCTAATTTATTAATTCAACCTTATAATAGGTATATATTCATAGGAAAAAATACAGTATAGATACGGCTTAGTACTCTCCACAGTTCCAGATGTATCTGCTGGGTTCGTGTACCATGTGGATAAGGTGGATAAAGTTGGGAGGACTACAGTAATTACATAATATCAATAAACTTTGCCACACCAGCAATCATATTATAATACATAAATGTACCAGAGTAACACGCTATATACCTTAAACATACACAATGTAACATGTCAAATCTGTTCAATAAAAAATGAAATGACACAATAACAATAGCAGTGCCTGATAAGTGCTCCTGGTGCATCAAACACAGTTCTAGACACTTTAAATGCTACCGCTCACTCAATTCCTAACCTCTATGGGAGATGACTTTCCATTGTGTTAATGAAGATCCTGAAGCACAGAGAAATTAAGAGTCTTTCAAAATTACCCAACTAGTAAGTGCCATGCTTAAGATTTCAACCCAGATGGCTTGGCCCCCAGCTGGCCACCTCCCCACTCTGCTATGGGCTTCCCAGGTGGTGCAGTGGTAAAGAATCCACCTGCAGTGCAAGAGACATGGGCTTGATCCCTGGGTCAGGAAGATCCCCTGGAGAAGGAAATGGCAACCCACTCCAGTATTCTTGCCTGCAAAATTCCATGCGAAACTCCTGGCAGGCTGAAGTCCAGGGGGGGTCACAAAGAAGCAGACACAACTTAGTGACTGAACAACAACAATCAGAAACAATAGTAAAACCTTTGCCAACAACTGTAACAAATCTGTATAATATACTCATTAATATCTGTGAATCAGTACAAATATTTTTATATCATGTATCAGTTTGATCTATCACTTAAGCACAGTTCTGGTCACACAGGTGACACTGAATAAACATTTATTGACTTTATTGCCCAAAATGTTTTTGTGCGTTATAGAGGCAATGCAAGTACTGGTGGTTCTGATCACAACCCAGGATCTGGGTTGCGTGGGCTTAAGTCCAGCTCTATCTATTACCATCTCTATGAACTTGGGCAAGTTACCCATCTTTTCAATGCTTCAAATTATTACCTGTATAGTGGGGATGAACACTATCTGCCTTAGTTATTTGTTATCAGTATTAAGTGGAAAATGCATAAAAAATGCTGGTTCCACTGGTGGGCAGAGAGAGACGGTAGCGAGAGATAAAAAGAGAGAAGAGAAAAGCTAGAAACTCTTTAAGAAAACCCCATTTACCAACTCTCTAGAAAATTGTTTTATACTGATAATTCTAGAATCTGATAGTGAATAAGGAAAATAAAAGATGATCTGATTTTACATAATTAGTGAAAATATTTTACTCTTAGGGCCTAAATTTACATATTGTGTATTTTTATGGTGAGTTCATAATGGCAAGGTACTAATTAAAATATTTTTGTTAGAGATTTATGTTTTTAACATACTCTGAAATAATACAATATTCAGGCAGAAAGCTCACATTCTGGACTGGTAGTTTAATACCTATACTATTGCTCTAATGTAGAAGTAGAAAAAAATGTTTTTCCTTTAAAAACAAGGCCTTAAAAAAACCTATTTAAATAAAGTTAAAGTATAAATATATAACATAGAATAACAACTGATTTTCTTCAAAAATAGATAATCTATACCTTTAAATAAATCTCAGTTTCTAAGACATTTGTATTTTAGACAACTAAGCAAAATAAAAAGCTATTTAGCAGCAATTAATATATTTAATCTGAACACAGGCAAAAAACTGTAAGAAAGAAAAACAAAACCATGTTCAGCTATTGCTCATATTTGTTAATAAGAAAAGCAAAAGAAAAAATAATGAGAAGAAATGAAAACTCAATATATACTTTTACCTGCATGATGTATGCACTGAATATGTACTAAAAGAACAATAATGTATCCCTTTATTTCTGAAAGCAGATCAGTGTTACATCTTTAGAAAAGAAAATCATAAAATAACTCAATAGATTATGAAAAAATAATTGATTAAAATTTTTACCTCTTTGCCCTAAAATACTGATATATAGCTTAGAAGCATCAGATAGCAACTCAGTTCCTAGACAAGGTTCATGTTTTCACTTAATTTATCCTGAAGAAGGATAACTAGCTGACTAGTATTTCAAGATTAGGTAATATCATTTACTTCAAAATTTGTAAGTAAATATTCTGGCTGCTATTTTGTCTCAGAAATGCTGAATATATTTAAACAGGATAACAAATGAATGACTAAGACCAAAAGAAATTCTCGAAACTATTGGCATTTTGTGTGGTAGCATGAATGAGAGTGAAGGACCCTAGGACACACCAAATTTCTTTGGGAGGAAAATACTGACATCCCACTTTGTGGTGCTGGTGGTGGTTGTAAAGGTAAAATTATATTAGAGAGAAATATAGAGAGAACATAACTTCCTATGTTATGTTCTTTAAGTGTAGGCTACACATAATGACTTCCTTTCACAGCATATAGTATGGAACAGCATAAAAAGGTGTATGTTTGCAATAGAGAAATCTGAACACCAGCACCTCAGCCAGGAGACCAAGTCCAATGTCAACAGCTATGTCATGCTGATGGTACATACCCTGCATATGTGGTGGTGATAAAAATGGCACGTTACCCCTATGCTCTTCTTCCCATAAACCCAGCCTGATTGCAAGAAAAAATGCAGATAAATCCTAGCAGAAGAACATTCTCCAAAATGTCTGACAAATTTCCTCAAAACTATCAAGTTCATCAGATACAAAGAAAGTCTAAGAAACTGTCCCAGTCAGAAGGAGTCTAAGAAGACAGAATGTCACATATAACCCTGGATAGAACCTCAGAACAGAAAAAAAAACAGGGGGTAGGGGGTATAAGGTAAATCAGAGATATAAATAATGTGAAAGGATCAGATAATAAAGATGTATTAATGCTGGTGCATTAATACTGTGACACATGTATCCTACTCATTTAAGATATTAATATTAGAGGAAATTAGATTTGGGAAATAAGGTATAACTCTACTGGTTTTGGAATTTTTCTATAAATATAGAACTGTTCTAAAAGCAAAAGTTTATGAAAAGTTTTTTATATATATATATGTATATATGTATATATATAGAGAGAGAGTGCACATGCAAAATACAAAGGTAAATTGTTTGTGCAGTGCTTAGTTGCTCAGTTGTGTCCAGCTCTTTGCGACCCCATGGACTGTAGCCCACCAGGCTCCCCTGTCCATGGGGATTCTCCAGGCAAGAATACTGAAGTGGGTTGCCATGCCCTCCTCCAGGAAGTAAGCTGCTTAAATAACACTAAATATTTCAGTAATCTAGTAAATATGAGTAAACTGCATATTCCAATTTAAAAGAGATTTTCAAGTTGACTTAAAATAATCAAGGAATATTCTAAGATGCACACATTAGACAAAAATAAGAAGGCTACAGGTAAAATGACAGAGGAACAGTATCTCACTAATACTAAGTGAAGAAAAATAGTTTGGCTAAATTAATAGCAGATAAATAGACTGTATTAGAGTGAAAAATTTTATGAATGAAGCAAATCATAACTAAGTGTTAACAAATTTATTTCACCAAAAGGAATTAGGTATTGTGACCATGTATGCATCAAGAAGATGTGAAGAAAAGTCACTCATAGGTGTCTTACTATGAGAAAATAACAAATCACTATCAGTATGATACCTTAACAGTTCTTTCAAACATTGAGAACAGTATCAGACAAAAATGCTACAAAGGTAGAGAAAGTTTGAATGTCAAAACCAAAAAGTTTAACCAAATGAATGGTCATATAGGGAATTTTGTATGTATCTAACACTTGGAGAATATCAATTCTTTTCAATTAAAAATGAAAATATTGCACTGGGAATCATTATGCAATATATAAATGTACAACACACTGTACAACTTAAGGGAGGAGATTTAAAATGGAACATTTATAAAAACTATCATATAATGTCTGTAAGCAAATCATCCCAGTTTTGTCAAATAGATATCATAAGAGCTTACATGGTTAGGAATTAATAAGAAATGCAGATGGTGACTGCAGCCATGAAGTTAAAAAATGCTTACTCCTTGGAAGGAAAGTTATGACGAACCTAGAGTGCATATTAAAAAGCAGAGACATTACTTTGTCAACAAAGGTCTGTCTGGTCAAGGCTATGGTTTTTCCAGTAGTCATGTATGGATGCCAGAGTTGGACTACAAAGAAAGCTGAGTGCCAAAGAACTGATGCTTTTGAACTGTGGTGTTGGAGAAGACTCTTGAGAGTCCCTTGGACTGCAAGGAGATCCAACCAGTCCATCCTGAAGGAGATCAGTCCTGGGTGTTCATTGGAAGGACTGATGTTGAATCTGAAACTCCAATACTTTGGCCACCTGATGCAAAGAGTTGACTCATTTGAAAAGACCCTGATTCTGGGAAAGATTGAAATCGGGAGGAGAAGGGGATGACAGAGGATGAGATGGTTGGATGGCATCACCGACTCAATGGACATGAGTTTGGGTGAACTCCAGGAGTTGGTGATGGACAGGGAGGCCTGGCGTGCTGCGGTCCATGGGGTCGCAAAGAGTCAGACATGACTGAGCAACTGAACTGACTGATAGAACTGAAGATAGATTTAATTTTAAAGAATATAATTTTAAAGATTAAATATCATAAAAATGTGCCAAGTTAGAAGTTAATAAGAAAATTATAGATATAAGAATAGTCATATTACTGTAAATTTTAAGATCTGTTTCTAAGGAATACATTGATCAAGGAAAAGTCATAGATGATATTTTTTTAATACTTAGTACTGAAAACTTTAAAAGGCAAATGAAAACTATGTAGATAACCTTGTACAGTGAAGCTACTAGGATGCTTCCCATAAAATTTTAGACCTGTATACTTACACCTGAAAATATGAAAGGTTAAAAATGAATTAGTGTGAGAGAGAGAAAAAGAACAATAGAAAACAAAGGGAGAATGAAGGATATAATAAATAGAAGACTCAAGTCAAAGAAAGAGAAAACAGTTAGGAGTTAGTTTTTCGAGCAATGATAGATTCTAACAATGAAGGCTCTGCTGGATTGATCCTCTGCAGAAAACAGGTATAAAACCTGTGTATAATGCCCACAGAAGTCAACAGATGAAGGCAGTACAGAGTGAACAGAAGCAGACAGGCTAGTGCGGGACGTATGCTCAGAGGAGAAAATAAGGACTCCCTGTTTTTGTTTAATTTGCAGCTTTCAGTATGAGGCTACAGACTGTCAAACGCCAGATGGCAGTAGCGGTGTCAGCGGAAAAAACAGTCTTTCCGGCTCAGGGGAACCACAAACGCCTAAATAATCCTACAAGAAATGAAACAACATACACTGCTTCCCAGGGCGCAGTGGTAAAGAATCCCCTAAAAAGGCAGGTGACACAAGAAACACGGGTTCAAACCAAGGGTACAGAAGACTCGCTGGAGTAGGGAATGGCAACCTACTCCAGTATTCTTGCCGAGAAAACTCCATGGGCGGAGGAGTCTGGCAGGCTACAGTTCATGCAGCCACAAAGAGTCAGATACAACCGGGCGATTGAGCGCGCGCACACACACACACACACACACATAAAACAACAACCATACCAAAGAATTTTAAATATTCCCGCAAAGATAGTGTTACTAGCTTCAAGCAACAAATCATCTCAATCTTTCATTAAACTCTTCTGGACAATGAGAAAAAAAAAAAATACCTACTTCCCAGAACACCTTATATGATGTCAGCTTTGCTTTGATAAGGGTAACACCACAGAAAAAAAATTATGAATCCATTTACAAGTATTTTAAAATACTCAACAATAGTAAATAAAATGCAACTTTACAGAAGATAATAAAAGATAAAGTAGACCACTTATTGAGAATGAAATAACACCTAATGCCTATTTATAATAGTAAAATGTTAAAATGCAAATTAATTTGAGCCCCTCAATAGACGTAGAAAAACTGTATAGAACTCATTACGGATTTATAATAAAAATTAAGTAAATTGGGAATAAAACATAGCTATCTTAACCTGAAAAATTATATCTATAAAACAGTCTACATACCATCCCAGTTGTGTAAAAGCATTCCTTAAAATCTAAAACAAAACAAACAAAAAATATCCAAAAAAGACAGGGATACTGCAGCAAGCATTTACCACTGTTTGAAGCAAGTCTGGTAAAATAAGAATGAAAAATCAAATTATTTCTAATTGAAAAGCAGAAAAAAATCTGCAATATTAATCTGCAAACATCAATTGAATTTTAATAAAATAACAAAGCATTAGAAAATGTGATTAAGAAAAAGATACAATTGGTAATAACAGAAAAAGGCAAGTAACTAGGAATAAATCTTATAAGAAATGTTTAATTCTTCTGTGTGTATGATTATAAAGCTTGATTGTGAGATACTAGGGGAAAGAGATCAAACACAAATATCCAATATTATAGAGATAATAAAATACACTTTGATGCTGTGAGGCTGCCAGGGTTAATACCGTGACAGGCGGCCTGGACCTAAGTTTTAGCTTCCCCCAAAATGGTAAGATTCCCCGCCCCCATCAGGTAACCTGGAGCCAGCCAATCAATATGCACCCAGTAAGAAACAAAGGGAGAGCTGAAAAGCCCGTGAACGCCCAGGTTTGAAAAAAGCCCGCGAAAGTTTGTACCAATGAAATTGCTTTGCAAACATGTAACCAATCCACTTAGGCCAGCTACTAACCGCTTATGCATACCTTATGAATTTGGGTAACCGCCTCTGCTCAGGGCTCTCTGACCCTGCACCACTGCGATGGTTGCGGCAGAAAGCCCTGGCTCGAGTCGGTAATCAACTTCCCTTTTTTGCGAATTGCGTTGTCTTGGAAGCCTTCTCTCTTCCCGCCTGGGGATTCAGACATCGGGCAAAACAGATGCCACATTGAAAGTACAGAACATAAATTTCCTGTGGGTCTAAAACCTGAGATTTTCTTAATTTTTCGGAGGTTTCATTATGTTTGGTGTGGATAAAACCTGTCTTTTGGATTCCTGAGATGATAGAACAATGATAAAACAAAGTTCATATTTCTTGAAATACTATAAGTTCTTAATTATTCAACCAAACTTTTCAACCATTACTAATACTAGAAAGAAAAATTAAGAAATTTGGGGAATAACATGAAAACCATGTATGAAAAAAAATTTGCAAGAAAATGAATTTTCTGGAACACTCAAAAGCTAATGGTCAAAGATATTTTTGAAAGATTCTTGGCCACTGATTTGACCTTGAGTTTCTAATTCAAAGTGAAGAACTCTTTGCCAAAGTTGGATTGTTTTAGGAAACAGGAGAACTAAGTGACTGAGGAATCTCCTTAATGGAAGTATATAGATTTCGGATCATGATGATAGCAGTGAAAACCAAGCTTCCCATAGCCGGCAAGTCACTTCCTTGGTGAGCATCACAGAAGCAGATGCCAGCAATTGGAAATCTGGAGGTGTGGGAACCCACAACATGCCATGTCTCATTTCACTCAGTGTGGCCACCTTGATTCCACTAAGTTTTCAAGTGAGTGAAAGTCACTCAGTCATGTCTGACTCTTTGCAACCCCATAGACTATACAGTCCATGGAATTCTCCAGGCCACAATACTGGGGTGGGTAGCCTTTCCTTTCTCCAGGGGATCTTCTCAACCCAGGGATCGAACTCAGGTCTCCTGCGTTGGAGACGGATTCTTTACCAACTGAGCTATCAAGGAAGACCTGTTTTCAAATTCTTGGCTAAAATCTCAGTGACTTGATATTATCTTCAGGTAGATGTGTTACCAAGTCCAAGCTCTGCTCACTGCATGACAGGCCAATAAATTTGAGACACAGAGACAAACAATTGAGATAAGCAATATAATTTTATTCAGAAAGATGACTGACAGAGAGATAGCAGACTAATGTCTCAAAATAACCTCTTTGTTAGGGTCTGGATGCCAGATTCTTTTATAGGCCAGAGAAGGAGAGTTGTTGAGGAAGTAAGACCATTATCTTGCAAATAGCTCCTGGAATGGCCAATCTCATGGAGAGGATGTGCTAATCTCTTTAGGCAGAGGGGCAGGGCTCTACAAGGCAGGGCATTATGTATGACTGGTGCTAGTGATAAAGAACCTGCCTGTCAATGCAGGAGACATGAGAGATGTAGGCTCAATCCCAGGGCTGGGAAGATGTCCTGCAGGAGAGCATGACAACCCACTCCAGTATTCTTGCCTGGAGAATGCCATAGACAGGGGAACCTTGGTAAGTTACAATCCACAGAGTCACAGAGAATTAGACAGGACTGAACTGATTTAGCACACATGCATAATAACAAAAGCAATAGAAAACAAGTATAAGTCAAAGAAACAGATATATTATGGAGTCATAATTGGTGCTTCCCTCCAACAGGTGTGCATGTGTGTGATGTATCACTACAATAAAATATTGTACTAATCAAATATTAAGTGATGTTGATGGACTATGACATAGTGCTTGCAAAATGAGTGCAAATTATACGCTGAGCATACTTAAAACAAATGTGCTATTGGTGGTTCTATCAGTTATGCTATTATGATATATAATAATTAAATCAACTAAATTTTACTAAAAATAAGAAAAACAATAATACATTCATTTGGAAATATTCCTTCAAAATGTTTTCAAAATCCTTGAAAATATTCCTTTAAAAGGGAATCCCTAAACAATATATTGGGCTTCCCAGGTGGCACTAGTGGTAAAGAACCCACCTGCCAATGTAGGAGATGCAGGGTCAATCCCTGGGTTGGTAAGATCCCCTGGAAGAGGGCATAGCAACCCATCCAGCATTCTTGTCTGGAGAATCCAATGGACAGAGGAGTCTGGCGGGCTACAGTCTATAGGGTCACAAACAGTTGGACACAACTGAAATGACTTAGTATGCAAAGAATATATTAGGCAAATATCTCCAAACAATAGAAGCCACTTGTGCAATGTTTTCTTCACTGCTTTTTCCTGACCAATTGGAGAGCAAACTACCCCTGCCTGTCAGCTGCTGATTTTCATGCAAGAGCACTGTGTCATGACAGAGCTGTGGTTCTCTACAACTGCTGTAAAGACCAATGACCACAAAAGTACTACTAACTGAAGAGGTTTATTAAGCAACTTTTTGGAGCAGAAAATGTAAAACAACATGATGACCTTAAGAAAGAAAACTGTATATTGTCTGCAAGAACAAAAATTAACCTTTCACTTTCACGCATCTTTTGAGAAAAGACACAATAAAGAATTTTAGTTATTCAGTCTAGGGCATTTTCACTTTGTCAGTTACATTGGAGCTGAGTGTATAATCAGGTGGTAGTGAGCAAGTCAGTGATTAATCTTCCATCTCAGACCAGTAGTCATGGCTTTGAGAAAAAGAATACAAAACTGTTACTAGTGATCTTCATGGATGTTAAATCAAAGGAAATTGTCCCACTCATATGGGTTTTGCTGAAGTCATATAAAGACACTAGAAAGATGAATGAAAAGGCCATTAAAACTCCAAATGTGTTTTGTGCATCAGCATGGAACTTAAAAATGGCTGGGTGTAAATGTTTAGTTATATAATAAAATCATTATGAAGATCAAGGTAAAAGTATTCTGATTATATCTGAATTGTGCACCCCTCCACCTCCAGCCATTCCACCCAAGTCTGGAAGTGGTCCAAGACTTATATAATTGTCTAATACCTTAACAGCTCAGAAATAAGTGGTAAAATAAGATGTTTGTGCTTTTGATAGCATCCTTCAATGGATCTACAGCTCTAGCAATAACATGTAATATGACACTAAATTTAAATATGTTCTACTTTTTCAGGACATGGCTTTCATTAGGTTTCCATTATATTAGTTGATACAGAACATCTTCAGTTCATAAAGTATTTTTCAAAACAAAACAAAATCAAATAAACTGCAGACAAAAATATTTCCATATAAAGTTTATACTGTCTTTAAAAATATACTGAAGACTGGATTGAGATGAAGGAATAGAAGGATGTGGATCTCACCTCCTGCCACAGTACATCAAAATACATCTACACGAGGGAAAACTCACAGAATACCTGCTGAATGCTGACAAAATGTCTCATAAAACCAAAACTGCAAGATAGACTTCCATATAACCAGGCAGGATGAAAGTGGGGGAAAGGAATCGTGAAGTGACCTGCAACGTCTGGGAGGGAGCTGTGCAAGAGGAAAGGTTCCCTCACCCTGAGAAGCCCTTTCCCTGGCTAGAGGGTCAGCCAGCACCGAAAAGGAGCTTCATAGGCTCAGAGGAGAGCGCAGCTGCTGGTTTGCTGCAGGCAGAACAGAGAGAGGGCTGCTCAGAAGGTCCTGACCATCCCGCAGTGGTCCTCAGCCTGAGATATGTACCTGCCGGTGCCCACAGGGGCAAGGTGCTGCAACTCAGGCTTCAGGGGACAGAACCAGGGAGAGGACTGGCACTGGCTGCACAGAGACAGCTGTGAAAGGCTGGAGGGTGGTTCAAGCCAACACCAGGGATGGGCACACGGAAGGAGCCTACATCATCCACTGAAGCCCCAAGGTTAACATTCACACTCGAAGGGCGGTGCAGGGCCCACCTGGGCAGCCACACTTTCCCTGCGCTCCCAGTGGGCCCAGATCTGTCTCTATGAGGGGAGCAGGCACCCACCCCGCTCCCCCCCGCCAACCCCACCCAGAGACTGCCCACACCGGGAAGCGGGGCTGAAATCCAAGCCAGTCCCCAGGGGCTGAGCCGCTTCTCATGCGGGACTGGAGACTGAGTTTCCCAGCAGCTACATGATCCGTGGATTTGCACATCATGGGCTTCATAAACTTGGAGCTTTGGGACACCAAGAGGGTGACAGGTAGCCCCCTGACTGGGACAGGGTGGTGACAGTGATGGTGGTCTCTGCACGCACATGTGCACAGACGCAAGGGTGGGTCTGAGCTGACTCAGTAGCTCTAGGGAGGACCAGGTGCATGACTATGGCAGACCTGCTGCCTGACCTCAGAGGTTCTGTGCCAACAGACCTGGGCTACTGGCTCCATGAGCAGAGTGCCTAAGGGACATCAGGGCCAACCGCCTGCATCGCCACAGCTGAGGCAGGGCTGCGGGCAGTGCCAACAATAGGGCGCTTTGTGAGCCCACCCGCCGGTGACAGGCGACTCCACGGAGAGCACTCGCTGGTGGACAGCTCCCATGGGGGAGCACTTAGGGGCTCATCTTGCAGCAGGGGTGCTCCAGTCCCCCCACCTCACACCTCAGTTCAGAAGAAGAGCTGCGTCATATACTGCAACAACCAGCCTTCCCTGGTGGCTTAGATGGTAAAGAATCTGCCTACAATGTAGGAGACCCAGGTTCAACCCTTGGGTCAGGAAGATCCCCTGGAGAAGGGCATGGCAACCCACTCCAGTATTCTTGCCTGGAGAATCCCATGGACAGAGGGGCTTGGTGGGCTACTGTCCATGGGATCGCAAAGAGTTGGGGACAACTGAGCGACTAACACACACACACACACACTCACACTCACACACACTCACGCACACACACACGCATGCACACACTCACACACACTCACACTCACACTCTCACACACTCAACAGTTAGGGAGCAGACCCTGCCCCTGACTGGGCTTTGACGGCCTTGGAGCAAGAGGAGGCACCATTCCATATCATCAGCGCAGGCTCTGGTCACATCAACAATCACACCCCATCAGTGGGACAGGGGCCAGCACACCAGGCTGGGTGCTCCACCCTGAGGAGCCTGCAGTTGGGACTCAGGCCCCCTCGGCCTTCCTTGCTCTGATGGATATCTGCATTCCTGGTCAAAGCGCCTCCCACCAGAAGCCTCTTTATCACGGGCTCTTGGCCGAGCCCTGCCTCCCCCAACTTCCTTACTGGCACCTAGACCCACTTGTCTCCTCTCTCAGTTCCTCTCCTCATCTCCCTTGTCTCCTGCAGGACCCCAGCTAATGACAGGACCTTTGTCCGATGCTCCCTCCACAGTGAGATAACCATCCTATTCGTTCTAACACATCTGAACTTCACTAGGCGCATTTCGTGGGTGGGGTGGGGATGGATCCCTGAAGGACCTGGTGCTTTTTCCTTTGCCTCGTATTATCTCAGGAAGTGACTGAACTCTCCAGAGTTCCTCTTATTGTCTTGTTGTCTCAGTGAACAACTGCAACTTCCGCCAGCACCTCTCTCTCCAGGTCAGCCCAGCTCCTGACACAGAGCATGTATTTATAAGTCATCACTTCACTCCTGGAAGTGGGTTCTGGCAAAAGTCTCAAAGAGCCTTCCCAACAGTTTCTTAGTTTGGAAATACCCAACTGTTTAGGGTGGGCGCACAAGTTAAAATCTATGCGTTCTGGATACATAGAGCTAAAACTAAAGCAAGAATGGAGTCCATGAGTACATTAAATATCTTAGAATAGAAGAATAGGCCTTGGAAAATGCCATCTTGTTTGATGACTAGAAATCTGCTGGCAAAGTAACTCTGTGGTCATTAGAAAACCCGAATTAATTAATGTCAATGCTAATGACTAAATACATGGAGGGCCTATTTCTTACAAAGCACTTTCCAGTCAATATCATTATAGACACAGAAGACTGAGTATAATTCCTAGGGCGAGCTGAGGACTGTCAAATGAATGGCCTTTTTGAGATAAATAGACACAAGTAGCATCATTTAGGTTATTCTATAATATTCTGTCTTTTCTTTAATATTTTAACTATTCACGGCAAATCCTACTGTAGTGTTCCTTAACAGCAACAATTTAATTATGAAATATTAGATATATAATTTATAAAATATAACAAGCTAAGAGTTTCACTAATTCAAAAATTTAAGCTACAGGGGTTTGTGTGAGTCTCTAGAATAATGAAATGGATATTTTAAGTAAGAATAGAAACCATAAATGGATATAGGCTATTTTAATTACAAATGTGAGTAACTTTTCACCCAAGAGATGAATAACCTAAACTGAGTTTTAAAGGCAGTTGTATTGATTAAATGCTATACTTTCTAAAGCTAAATATGCATCTATATATGTATGTGTTTGTGTGTGTGTGTGTGTATATATAAATACATATGCAAATATACATTATACTTCTGTAGTGGAGGAAGCTTTATTTCCATTTATAAAATGAGGATAATAACATTAATAGGAACATGTAAAGAAAAATGAGCAATATAAAGTACTTAAAACAGTGCCAAGTGTCCATCATCAATAGATAAAATTGCTATTGTTGTTAACTAGTCGCTAAGTCATGTTAGACACTTTTGTGACCCCATGGACTATAACTCACCAGGTTCCTCTTGTCCATGGGATTTCCCAGGCAAGAGATAAAATAGATACATGTGTGTAAATATATGTATGTTTGTGCATAAATGTAAATATCTCTAGTATATGCTTATTTTCTTAGGGTTGAAGACTACAATAGACTTGAGCAACACAAAATTGTATGTCTGCATATTAAGAGAAAGAGAGAGAGATGAGAGATACAGAGAGATCATATTTAGTTAAAGGATTTGGAATAGTTTCATAAAAAAGGATATCTTAAGATAAGCTTTGAAGGAAATGATGTATGTACCTATCAAAATACTAGGAAGAGTGTTGATATATAAGGTAATAGCACGAGCAGAGGTAGAAATGCCTCCCCACAGTGGAATAGTATCAGTGTCATACTATTACTTTTTAAGGTGGGTTTTTTTTTTTTTTTTTGGTACCATTTTTAAAGTCTTTTGTTGAATTTGTTACAATATTATTTCTGTCTTATGCTTTTGTTTTTTGGCCCCGAGGCATGTGGGGCCTTAGGTGCCCAACCAGGGATGGGACCTGTACCCTCTGCATTGGAAGGCAAAATCTTAACCACTGCACCACCAAGGACATCCTCTGTTACTTTGTTTAAAGAGTTTTTTAAAAGTTATTATTAAGTGATTAAACTGCATTATGAAAACTACTACCTAAATAAATTTATATAAATAAGTAAACAAATATAAAGTTGAACAATAAACTAGATATGAGCTGACTCATCTATGTAATAAATTGGATTAAGTGGTAATATAGAAAACACAATCAAAATGTTACTACTATAATTTGCTTGCTGGGAATATCTGAAATTTAACTTTAGAAAAATATGTTTGCTCTAAAAGATGATTTTGAAAAATGGAAAATTTAGAGACGGATGTCAATATTATTTTAGGAATAAGGGTATGAACATTCATCATACAAATAATTCTTAGACACCCATTTGTTTCCATGCAACACCTGTTCCTTGTATACTTGCTTTTTATTATTATTTTTACTTTCTGTTACCAATGGTGATTTATCATCCCATTTATTTTAGGTCTTTGGTAACTACATATTAAAATGAAATAGAAAAGTATTTTGTTTTGTAAATAAGAAACACATTTATATTCATCCAGTTTGGGAAAATCACAGTTACGTGTAAAGTATTGATTTGTTGCTAGACTGTTTATTTTTAAAACATCATTTCATGCCTAGAAGTAATAGCTTTCATTAGCATATACTTTATGCTGCAGCACACAATTTCAATATTGCAGACAAATTATATGTTAACAAAATTGGCTGAGTTTCTTGTTTGAAAAAATGAACCATAGTACGTTGCCTTCAAAAATCATTACTTTTTAGATGAGCTTCTGCCTTAAATGCATTAACAATAATCTCAGGGCACAATGTGTGGCAAAGCACATGGTTAACCATTAGCTTTCTACTCAGAAAAAAAACAAAAACACCTACATTTCCCAGATCCATGTCATATATCTTAGGGTGGGACCACCAGGTAGAAATAAAATGATGACAAATAATCTATAGAACCAACACTTCCTTTTTACTCCCAACTTTAAGCAAGGTCATGCCCAGCAAATTATGGGACTCACAGCCATCCTTAGGGATAGCCAGAGTGACACAATTTTCACATCAAAAATCAAATAAATATCAATTTCCAGAGCCGTCTTAGCAGAAAAAAAGACAGTCATGATTATGAGACAATAGATAAAGCATAAGATAAATGAGGGGTGTGTATTAAGTAGTTGATTGTAGGATTGTATAAAGGTAATTAAAGATGTTGTAAATTTTTTCCAGAGATGTGTGTGTATGTGTTGTGTGTGTGTGTGTGAAATGAAGCTCTACCTGCCTCCTACACCCCTGACTCTCTTTCCAGGCAATACTGTTTGCTTCAGTAGCACAATACCCTTTAGCTCACTTTCCAGTTTATCAGTTTAATTCCGAGAACTCTTAACGTCTCCCTTGAAGGGAGGAAAGAGACAGTGTTAATTTTCCTCTCTTCTTATTTTACCTTGGCACCTACTGATTACTTTTCTAAGCGAGCTGTTCCAGTGACATCAGTATAGGGCAAATGCCCTCACCAGCATAAAACAAACAAATTACCGCTTTGGTAAGGCTTCTGAGGTCTGCGTGCCTTATTAGAACATCCAGTGTTCTTGGGATGTCAGATCAGCTGCACTTTGCCTCAGCCCAGGCATTTCGGCATCTCCTTCCTGGCACCCTGCCACAACCGAGTTGCTTTTCATTCATCAAAGGCGGCAGCACAGCACTCTAACTAGGCAACTGCTCCCCATTTCTGCCCAGATCTCTTTATCATGGAATTGGGTTCATTTCAAAAAGTTTATCATGTTGAAAAGGGCCTGCAATGCAAAAAAACAATGCCATTTATCAGCGAAGGCAAGGAGACTGCTAGAAAATGATGGATTTTCCATATGTGGCTGTAGTTTATCACCAGTTTATTTTAACTTCTCCTTGCACTCGCTGGATATGTTTGTATGACAGGTAAACTTTAAGTGCCTCAGGCCCCTCTCTCCTGATGAATGTGCTTAATAATGCAGATGTACATTTATAAAGTTGTCTCCTACCAGAGAGTGTACAAGAAAGGCAAACTGTAAGAATCATAAACTATTTTGAAAATAGCTGCATGATCTTAGGACTCATTTAGCTCATGCCAGAACAAAAGGTAAAAAATAACATCAAAGGAAGAATTGCTTTTAAAAAATAGTCTTACACAACTATGTGTACTGAATTGTTAGAAACTGTTAAGTGTTAGTGGTATAGACTAAAAACACAGAGGATATTTAGGGCTATCGATGAACTGGTATTTGATTGCAAATAACCCCACTGTCTTTCTGAGAAAGATGCCCTAAGGGTTATTAGGAAGCTCCCAGGAATCCAACTGGAGCTGAAGAATTGGGCTACTGTACCAGAATCAAGTCCATTTCAGGAGTGGTCCTCAATGAGACAATCACTGACATCCCTTCGAGGCACAGTCTTCTCCTGTTTACACTCTGCCTCTGAAAACCGGATGCCCCTGACAGCTGGATCCCTCCAGGAGGGGCTCGGCACCCTGCCTTCTTTACCCTGTATGGCCCGCTTCTGTATGGCACCTTTGGGGTAGTTTACCTGGTTGGTAGAACCTAGGCTATCTATCCTGGCTGAGAGACAGTAGGAATGGGAGGGAGCTTCTGGATTCTATTTCGGCATACATGGAGATTCACATGATGAAAAAATCCCTCCAACTAAACAGCTGTGTTTAAAGGAGGCTTGTGGACAAACAACAGCAACAACAGTGCATCCTCGTTATGTGTCTTTGGCAAAAACTGATATGTGTTTGTAACTGTTTATCTGAGCATTGGGAACTCAGTTGAAGATATCTAAACCACTTTATTTTGTGTCTCAGCTAACCCAGATACTATCAGATTATTAAAAAATTCAACAGAAAAGGACCAGAATCTATTTCTATTTTACACTATTAGCCATTCTAGCCTACGTTAAGACATTTGTCCTCATGATGCCAACTCCAAATGAAATACCATCTTAACAGAGATGCTTGATTTATAATGAGGTCATACAATTCAGTTCAGAACTGATTCCTGACAATAAGTCAAAGTTCAGTGAAAGCTCAAAACAATTACGTATCTCATAATAGAGTTCTCTACAGAACCGCTGCTTCTAACTGCTCTTAGAATTTTGCTTGATAACCTTTGCAATCTATCAAGCAATTAAATGGTATAAAGTGCTTTACATAAAAGCTGGTGTATAAAAATATGTCTGAAAAGAACAAAAAGCTATTCTTTTTTAAAAATAGGACAAAAAGCTCTTTTTAACTTGTTACAATGCTATGACTCAGAGCAGTTCACTTTTCAATTTGGATTCTCACTAAAACTAAAACTTAGGGCATTTTTGGTCTTGTGGCATGAGGGAAACAAGAAAGGAGATCTAACAGGCTGTGTGGCTGAAGTGGCACATTCTTTTTTAAATTGTTACCTGAGATAACTTGGAAGACAAACTAAATCCCTTCTGGAAATTTATGTCCAGGTGCAGAGGAGGGAAACAGAACATTATTGGAGTATTTTCTCTATTACTGCCAGTGTTGGGCAGAGAGTTATAAGAACAAAATGGTGATCAGCAAACAGAAGTGGAAGAGAATAGAAAGATTCTGGAAATGTGGGTGCTTGGCAGTTGGAAAAAAACAGCTGCTTCTGAAGAGCAATTGAGGGGCCTGAAAAAGATTGAGTGAAAAATATCCAGGAAAAGCTTTAATATAAAAAAAAAATCCCTGACAGAATTTAAATTACCTGTGTTTTTTTCATGTAATGCTTATATGTGTCTTAAGTATTGTTGAGAGGAGGAAATGAAGGAAGAATAACAGGGGTAAGATGGGAAGAGGAAAGAGAGAGGCATGGCATGTAAAAATAATAGGTCAGAATTTGTCAAGAAAAACTTTGGATTTGGGAAGCTAGCACAGGGAAGTGACCAAAAGTCAATAGTCAACTAATATTAAGAAAATTATATTTTCAAATATATCACAAACCTGGATATAAATAATGAGCTAGTGACTTGGAGTTCAAAATTAAAAGCTCCATCTCTTTTACAAACACTATTAAGACATGAAAAGGCAAGCTACAACTGAGAGAAAATACTTGCAATTTGTATATCCAATGAAGGAATAATAACCATAATATAAAAATCTCTCAACTCAGCAAAAAGAGAACTCTACATCCTAATGGACAGGAGACTTGATCAAAAACTTCAAAATGTATGCTTCCATTTATAGTGAATTCCTGAAGTATTAGTATTTCAAACAGAAAGTCTACCAGAGACTATGAATAACTGAATCACTTTACTGTACAGCAGATATTAACACAATATTGTTAATAAATTATACTTCAATATTTTTTTAAAAAAGAATTAATCCCACTATGCAAAAAAAAAGTCTTAATTATTCATGGATTCAAGGGGGTTTCAGCTGCCAAAAAAAGAAATTATAAGGAAATTTGTGGGAGTGAAGAGACTATTCTATATCTGGAGTATGATGTTGATCACACAGGTCAATGTCTGATAAAATTCATCAAAGTACTTTTAAATTGATACATTTTATCTTTAAATTGTATTCATAATATTTTTTATAAAGCATTGCATATTTTGGACATTAAACCATCTGCCAAGCTTGAGCTGGAAGCATGCTGTAATAATTTACTACTCCTGAAGACAAGGAAAGTTTCTAAGAAGATAATCTCCCAGGGAATATAATCAGGTACTAAGAGAAAAAAAAAAAAGCACAGCAACTCTTGGAGACCGGAATCTGGGCCTACTAAAAGAATTTCTGCTCCTTCAAAGTGAGGACATTTACATGATCTGCCCAATGAGATTTCACAAGAGTTTTGGATAAACTCTTCTGTGTCTTCCATTCTTCCATTTTTGAAATGTTACACTCTTGTTTACTGTGTGTGTACATGTGTAGAGGGTTGGGGTGTGGTAAAGATAACTTGTTATAAGCTCATAAACACAAGATTTACCCCTAATGTAGATGAAAACTCAGTAGCCAGAGCTCTTGGCCTTTGAACAAAATGGAGGAACTGGATGGGTCTTTGGTTGCCTCCTTTGATGAAGGAAGAAGATACTGTATTTGAGAAGGAGAACAGATGAATATAAGAAAGGAGCTTGGTCAGTGGCAAAGAATAATGTTCACTATCCTCTGCCTATGTTCTTTGTCTTTCAATAACCCAGAGAAAACATGTATTCTTTAGTCTACTCTTATAAGTGGGGCCATTACACTGAGTTCTGATCAGTGAAATGCTGGCAGAAGGCGTATATGCAAATTCCAGGTCTAATTTCAAAAATGGCTCATTCAATTGTCTATGAATTCTCTTGACTCCTATCTGTTAACTTGATGACAACCCCCAAGATAACCTTGGGAGTCACTTATTGAAGAAAGAAGAGCCAGAGTTGAAAAGTCAATGTCCCTAATTGATTTGCATGCAATAGAAATCTGCATTGGACATACGGATGAGAAAAAAATCTTTATTTTGTTGGGTAATGGAAATTTTTCTTTGATATAGCACTTAGCATTACTCATTCTGACAATTTCAGTGTTAAATCACACAGAGTTATACCAAGAAAGTTTATAAAAATGTTAAAACATTGCAAGATTTGAAACCTACCATTCAAAATCCTTGAGATGCTTTAAGGACAAAATAATTTTTTTATCTTTTGAGCAAATTGCATTACATGAGAGAAAATTTCCTGGAACTGCTCAAAAAACACTTGAAGTACAATTAACCTTGGGTTGTAAAGATGAAAAAGATAAGTATTATTGAAAATCTGAATTATTGTGAAGGCATTCACTACATTTATGCTCTAAAATGTTGGTTTTAGAATCTTTTCTTACTATGGCTCTATTAACCAAATTCCTCACACTAAAGAAGGGATTCAGTTTTACTCTATTCAAAATTTTGAAGCAAAAAAACATTTTAGAGTAAGATTCAGTAACAACATACTGACTGCCTTTTCTGATTTTTGTTTTTCACGCTTTCAGATTAATATTTGCAGTGTTAGCGTGTTTTACTGCCTGAATATACTTCAAACCAGAAGACCTTTCCTCACATTACATGTTCAGAGGCAAAAGATGGATAAAATAGATTTTTCAATTGTGAACAGTCCAAGAGAGGAGGAAATCTCCCTCGGCACTCTTAAGGTAGATTAAAAAAACAAAAACAAAATCCTCTCATAGAAAATTTGTTTTAAAGTGCCCTACTCTTCACCAGGCATAATTTTCCACTTCAATCAGGAAGAAAGAGTGCTCAGCTATACCCTAAGAGTTAAAATAAAGCAGCATTATCAATTTACAACAAGAATATCCATCATAAGAATGGTAATGGGCATACAGAATCAAATAATAGAATTGATATATAATATAGCTCTCTGTTGAGCTATTAGAGAATCCAGTGCTGATAAGAGAATTTCACTCTGGGTTTTGGGAAAACAGGGGTGAGTCATTTTGACCAAGTTATTTAACATCTCTTTCATCAACATGCTATCTGCAATTAAGGAATAATAGTAGTGCTCACCTCATAGGAGTATTATGAAATTAATATGTATTAATTACTAGGCTAATGTGTATGAAATGCTGAAAATGTGATTTCTATTAGATCATATGCTCAACAAAATACAATTTATATGCTTCTTTATTCTTTGATTTATTTGATGAATACGCATTGAGCACTTGATTTTTCTGGTACTGGTCTACGGGCCCAAAATATAACTGTGATCCCCACACACATAAATATATGTTCTCATTTGTATTATATTTTACTGAAAGGCAAACAATAAAATAAACATGCAATGTATCATAAAATAATGAATACTACAGACTGAAATAAAGAAGCAAAATCAGGAGGTGACATAGAAATTAAAATTTTAAATGAAGTAGGAGAATATGTAATATAGCTCAGGCTTTCTAAACAACAGAAATGTATTTTCTCACAGTTCTGGAGCTAGGAGTTTGAGATGACAGCATCAGCACAGTCAGTTTGTGGTGAACGCTCTCTTGCTGACTTGCAGACGGCTGCCTTCTTCCTGTGGCCTCATCATGTAGAGAGAGAACTCTGGTGTTCCTGTATCTACTTATAAGGGACCAGTTCTACCAAATCAGGGCAACATTTTTATCATTTCATTTAACCTTAATCAATTCCTTGGAGGACATAGCTCCAGAACAGTCACATTAAGAATTTAGGGCTTCAACATACATATGAGTTTTTGAGGGGACCCAATTCAGTCCACAGCAAGGAGTTAGGAAATTCCTCCCTGAAAAGGTAGCATTTAAGGGCATACCTTAAGTAAGTAGTAGAATGATCCAGGGGTTGTGTGGGAAAGGATAATTTATGGAAGAAGAAAGGTAAGAGCAAGTCCCTGAGCCTGCTGCATAACTATAATGGATGAGAGGCAAGGTCAGATTGTATTCAGCTGTTAGGCCACTATAAACATGCTTTCCATTATGAGTGAGATGGGAAGCTATGGTAGCAATTAAGTAACCAGATGTGACAAAATTTTAATAATATGACCCTGATTATTATATTCAGAGCATATACAAAGGAGAGAATTGATAAATAGGAATATTAGATACAAAGTAGTAAAAGAGTCCCAGATTACAGTGAATTGGACAAAAATAACAGCAACAACAAAAAAAAATGAGCAACCATCAACATCAACAACTTTTTAAAGTAAAAATGTAAAGTTCTTTTGGTGGATGATATGTAGACTGTGAGAAAATAAGACAAACCCATCAAGGATGGCTCCAACATTTTGGAATAAGCAACAGGAAAAGGAATAGTCATTTAGTATTCAAGGGAAATGTAGGAGAACAAGTTTAAAATAAAAATCAGACTCCCACATTTGGATATATTAAGTCTGAGATGCCCATCAACCACCAAAACGATGAGAGTTGTATGTACACTGAGAGTTCAGGAGAGGAGCCTGGTTATTTTGAGCATCCAGACTCATCAGCATGACTCTGAATGAGTTCAGTAAAAGAGTAAATGTGGATCTAAAAAGAAGCCTAGATCCAAGGACAGATACTATGATACTATAACTTCAGGGAGTAAGATGAAGGGTGCTAGCAAAAGAGACTGATCAAGAGACAGGAAGGAATTTAGGGGGATCTAGTGTTCTGGAAGTCAATTTAAAAATTAGGGGGTGGGGTTTCCAAAGGGAAGGACTAATCACTTGCATCAAATACTGCAGAGAAGTGAAGTAAAAAGAGAACCAAGAAATGGCCATTGGGTTTTACAACCTAGAGGTAGTTGTAGACATGGGCAAAATAGTTACAGTGCAATGGGATCAAACACCTGATTTGAGTGAGTTTAATACAGAATATGTGTATATATAAAGAGAGGGGAGAAAGGTTGGGCAGTAGTTCCAGGGGTAAGTGAACATTATATATATATATATATACTATTATATATATTATATAATAATGTATATTATTTTTTAAAAGGAGGAATAATGTATGTTTGTCTACTGATAGGAAAGACCCAAAACATCTCATGATTGAGTTAAAAGTTTCATGGAACTATATTTCAGTTATAATGTATTATTCTAAATAGAAATTTTATATAAAAAATGTAACAATTATAAAATACATAAAACCTTTAACTTTTTTTAAAGAATATATATCATTGCCTTTCAACAACCGAAAGAGACACTAAAAGAGCCTCACACACAAAACCATGGGTTCTTAAAATACTGTCCAATCCATAAGCTTGAAATCTTTATTTACTCTTTTTCATGAATCTGGGAATTTTTAGTAGGTAAAGTTAGCCTGGTTTGTCATTTGATTATTGTTTGATTGTTGAAAATTTAGCAGCTTAAACAATATATGCATTCTCTCCCAGTCTCCACAGATCAGGACTCCAGGCAGGAATCACTGCTATTCCACACAGTCTCACAAGGGTAAAATCAATGTGTTGGTCACACTGAATCCCTTTCTAGAGCTTGAGGTATTGTTCTAACTCAAGCAGAATTCAATTTCTTGTAGCTGTAGGTCTAAGGACCTCAGCTCTCAGTAGTTGCCCCATCTTCCCTGTTATGGAAGCATCTCCACAAAGGGGTAGTTTGTGTTTTCAGAGTCTACAGATAATCACCTGATGCCTGTTGTCTCTTACCTCCTGACTCCCTTCTAAAGGTCAGGGGTGCTTAGGGTGATCTCTCTTTTGATTAACTCCAAGTCAATGGACTGATGACATTAACCACATCTGGAAACTCCCTGCCCTTTGCTGTATGATGTAACCTGACTGTGGGAGTGAAATCCATCACATTCATGTAAGGACTACCCCACTAAAGAAAGGGATTACATAGGGCCTGCTTACCAGGGAGCAGAAATTCTGCCTACCATACTGAAAAAAATACATAGTGGATATTAAGAATGTCTCTGTGTGCTTCCACATGGACTTCAACTCTGAGATGGAATCCACAGTAAGTGTGAATACAATCTTCATAATTAAACCAGGGATATATGAGTAAGAGAATTGGTATGGTATGGTCTGTCACATAAACCACTTAAAAGTTAAACTGGGTATAAAATAATGTTCCCTGCTTTCCTTTCCCTACACACACATACACACACACACACACACACACACACACACACACACACACACGGGTTTTCAAAGTAAACATAGGAAGAGCTCCCAAGAAACAAAGCCCACTGAGGAAGAATGTAAGGAAAACTTCTAAATTAACTTAGCTTATTATCAATATAAATTTAGGCTGTTTACAAATAAATAATATAGTAATATATAATATCACTATAATAATCAGTTATTTAGATACTAGAATATAATAGATACTAGATACTATAATAGATACTAGAATATCATTCATAAATTTCAATAGAAAACAGATTATCAAATTATGGCAACTTTTAAAATTTATAATAGATGTCTATATGAATATAAAAATATAAGCAAATCACATTGTAAACATATGCTCATTTATATAACTATTACTCTTTCTGGTATTGGTATTCTGCTAGATGTCTTTATTCTAATATTGGTTCCTGTATTGACTTAACAGAAGGAAAAAATTCCTTCAATTATATCAGAGTAGTTTCAAGGTGGTAAGGCCAGGGGTGAAGGCCTCTATCACACTTCCTTTCCCTTAGTCTAGCAAGTATATACAGTTTTATAATCACAGGCAACACGTTCCATTGATGAAAATTAAACTAGGTAACTACCTTGCACAAGCATGCATTAATTTACAATCTGATTTAATATTACCCTTAAGAACTGCAGTGTAAGACAATTTTAATAGCATACACAAGATTTAAAAAAAGAAAAAAACATGAGACCCTGTGAAATTCATATTATGCTTTTGACCAAGCTAAAATCATGGTATGTTGAAAATCTCACAGAATTTACAATGATTTAGCAGTCTTTGAATTTCTGTATAAACTAAATTTTCTTTTTCTGTTTGTTATCTATATTTTACCAATAAAGTATATAATGATAAAGAATTAAAAATAGCAAAATAGTTTATATTGAATTTCTTTTTTTAGAATAGTTATTCATTTTAAAAATTCTATCTAGATTTTAATCACCATATAAATAATTGACAGAATCATAGTCCCTGATATGAAAGATAGGATTTATGGAATTTCAACAGAACAAAATATTAACACTTCAGAACACACAGAGTAGAATAGTGTTTCTAAGAACAACAAGAAATAAATTGAAAAAGGCCTCCTTGTAAACTATTTCAGCTAATATTTCTTTAGCACTTAAAGGACTAACTGGCACTCTGGTGCTTTACACTTCACCATCTGAGCCAGTAGGGAAGCCTATTAGCAAGTGATAATTACAAGATTTCAATCTATTCTCTTTGATTCTAAAGCCTGAACCATAAACTATTGTGTAATATTATTGCAATTTTCTAAATTATGTTTGCTGTAGTATAATGTTACAATCCCCCAATTCTAAAATCCCCATTTAACCTGTTGTAGAGGCAGTTTATATGTGAATTTAACCATTCCAACTTATGTTTTTGTCTAATCACATTTGGGGGCTGTCAGGAAGCATTTAACAAGAGGCTTCCAGTGTGCTGTTTTGATCTGTCAGGAACCCTCTGGCCCTTACTGATTCCTGAATATTCAGGAATTAAGAGGGGAGGCACGCCTTTCCCGGGGCTGACGAATCCAGGCATTTCTCATCACAGTGATAAGTACCCTCTTCCTTTTTATGAGCCGCACGGTAAAAGGTGATTCTTTGCAACTCTCTCTCTTTGATAGGGATCGTCTTATGTTTTGTAAATCCGGAATTTTAATCTTTGTCTTTGCTGAGAAAAACCACCTTGTAAAACAGTATCTATGCCCACGCCATGTGGATTGAAACACTTTTGCTCCATCAGAGCTTTGGTCCCGGTGTCTTTCTGTCTTTCTCTCTCTCTCTCTCATATATATATATATATATATTTCTGGCTAATTCCTTGGAGCGCGGAGGCCCGCTGAGCTCACTTTCTTGCCCGGGGTCTAAGACCCTCTGAGAAGGCGCACTGCACCTTCACCCACTCGAGAGGGCGCCCTGTGCCCCCGTGCAGCAGCGCCAGCCCTGAGAACCGGCCTCTATTGGCTTTCCGCGTAAACCAGGGGATATCAGCCTCTTTCTCTCTCTTATTATCGGAACCACCAGGTTCCGGTCCATTAAAGGACCAACAGGGGGTAACTTTATTTATTTATTTTTGTTTGCTTCTTTATATCGTTTTAACTGTTGGGCTTCTCTGGTGGCTCAGATGGTAAAGAAACTGCCTGCAAGGCAGACTCCCTTAGTCAGAAAGATCCCCTGGAGAAAGAAATGGCAACCCACTCTAGTATTCTTGTCTGGGAAATCCCATGGAGAGAGGAATATGGCGGGCTACATTTCATGGGGTTGCAAAGAGTCAGATATGACTTAGAGACTAAACAACAGCATAAATCATAGCTGCAACCAGACTTCCAGACAGTAAGATATGAGGAAGAGTTGAGTCATCTCACCCAATGTCTTTGTAAGCTTCCCCTTCTTCTCTACTCCATGCAAGGACCTCCCCCAGCTCATGTGTTTATTTGAGAAGTAGTACCTTCCAGGTAGGAAAGGAATATCTTTCAGACAAGGACACCTGATTACATTATCCATGCCTTATTTCTATTTACATTCTCCCAATCTCAAAGAGAAGGCAGGTCTTTGACAGATCTTTAAATAACAACTGGGAATCTATGCTGATCCTAAACATAATGCACAATCCTCATTAAACTTGATTTATGAGCTGTATTTACATAGCTGATCACTGTCTTCACAGGATTTTTTTGTCTTCTTGTCTGAGGACAAGGAGTTCAGAGTTCTCACCTGTCTTTATCCCTTCCTTCAACATCCCTCTTATTAGTTCCCCTCCAAAAATCTTTTGACTGATCCAAGGCATCAGCCCTAGTATATTTTCCTTTTCATATTTATATTCACTGGCTACATAAATTCATTTACTGTCATTATAGTAAATGCCTTGAATTTGCTGATGAATCAAATTTGTGTATCTTATTCTAGACTCCTCTGAAACCCTGACTCCTATATTCCAGGGCTACTTCAATGTTTAGTTGACATCTCAAATTTAATGTTATCACCAGAGGATGAAGGGAGAAAAACAAAAACAATAGTCTGGTCCTCTCACAATTACCCTATCTCCATTAATAGGAATCTGGTGGCTCAGAGGTTAATGTGTCTGCCTGCAATGTGGAAGACCTGGGTTCCCTGGGTCAGGAAGATCCCCTGGAGAAGGAAATGGCAATCCACTCCAGTATTCTTGCCTGGAAAATCCCATGGACGGATGAGCCTGGTGGGTCCATAGGGTTGCAAAGAGTCAGACACGACTGAGCAACTTCACTTTCACCAGTCCCTGAGAAGAAAAACCTTGAGGTCATCATTGCCTTTCCTCCTTCACATCTCACAGTGACTCCTTCCAGTAATCCTGTTGGTTCGATCTTGAAAACATACCCCAGATGAGAGCAGTTCTCTTTCTTTCACTGCTACTGTTCTGCACCTAGTCACCATCATATCACATGCATTGTGACAACAGCCACCTCTTGGTCATGCTACTTTTGCTCACATAGCCTTTTATTCTGCCATTCACTTGCTAAAATTGTGAAGATGTACACTTGATTCACCCCTCTAACTCCAAACTTTTCATTGGCTTCTCATTTCATGAATAGTAAAAGAAAAATTCTAATAACAGGTTAATCATCTTAACAATTCTTTACTCCATGTTTATTTTCCCCAGTGGAGCATCTCTGACCTCGTCTCCTTTCTCTTCAGATTAAGCCATTCTGGCCTCCATGCTCTTTCTCCGGCCTAAGAGTTTGTCCCTCATTTACCTTTTCTTTTTTCTCTTTACATAAAATACTTTTCTCATCTATTTCTCCCCGACTTCATTCAAGTCTGTATTCTTTATAATGTCTTCCCAGGCCACTTTTTAAAATTTTGCTCTCTTCAGTAATACTTGCTAACTTTTGACTTTCTCCTTAAAGACACATCAACAACTAATAGAATTTGTTTATTTATCTTGTTTATTCTGTCTCTACCTATTAGAAAGTAGTCTTCTTTGACACAGATATGCTTTTTTTTCCCCTTGTTCAATCACATCAAATGAAATATTGAGGTTTAATAAATAATCAAAGTGCTCATTGAAGAAAACAAAAAGATAACAATGGAAACAAAGAACATCTTTCTTATCCTTTAGGATTTTCACATATATATATATATATATATTCATTAACAAATATTTATCAAACACCTCCACTATAATAAATATAGCTCATTTTGGAGAAGATAAAGTTATGTGGGTGCTAACAAAATCTATACCTCTTGGTGGGCTTACAATCTATCAGGGAAAATGGTAAAAAAAAAAAAATAACAAGCAAGTAATCTTTTAAAATATGTTCAATGATAGCAATCACTGTGAAAAAAAAAAAAAAAAAAAAAACATTAATTAGAACACTGTGCCAGTATGTTCCTGGGCTATAGGAAGCTAGTTAGCAAGCAAGGTAAAGGACAGCCTTATTACAATCTGAAGATATGATATTTAAACTGAGACTTTGAAGATGTAAATCAGACTACCAAATGAAGATATCACTTTGAGGATGTCACTTTGTATGTAGGGTAAATGAAAAACAAAACAGAACTTCAGGCCAGGGCAACACAGAATGTCTAGGAACCAAAGGAGCTCACAGTGGAATGACCATGATGAGTGAGGAAAAGCAATAAATGGGTTTATGTAGGAAAGGAACAGAAATGGATTAATATTTTTAAACATTCAATTTGGGTTTTCCATAAAGAATGAATTCTAGTGGAACAAAAGTGCGTGTTAGAAGGTGACCAGGAGGCAACCATCCGATTCAAGCCTATGCATACTAATTTTGAGGACTAAGGTAGTCGTAGTGGAAATTAGGAAAAATGGCTAAATTTGAGGTACATTTTGGGAGTAAAGTCCACAGTACCTGCTGATGGATTGTATGGGAATAAAGAAAGGAGGGAAATACATAATCAGTGTTCAACTTTCAGGCTGGAACAACTTTATGAATTTTAGTATTTCCTTTGGGGAAAACAAAGAATTATGTTCAGTATGCATAATGTTTGAAATATCTATTAAACATCCTGGTAGAGCTGTAAGTGAACAATTACAGGCATTGGGAAGTAAGATGAATGTAGAACTGTACCTGCTGGCAATCTTATTTGTCACTTGTCACCACAGTCAAGATCCATGACTTGCATGTGGCTGAAGACCAAAAAATCAGTGTTGAATCAGATCGTTCCTCAGTTCTCCAAATGTGCATGTGTAAACCCTTATCTTAGTTTATAAACCTAATATTCAGAATACTTAAGAAGTTTCTAGTGTTTCTGATATTTTTTCTTTACTATTGGTAATAAAGTAATTAAAATCTAAGTCATTAGTTCTCATCATTTTGTTTTTGTGTGTGAACTGAAAATGTATTTTTCCAAACACATGACAAAATTATGCTAATGCATGCCTAAACTGCTTTTTTTTTTTTTTTTTGAAAGCAGGCCACTTGCAAGCTTTAAAACAATGTTAATGAATGCATATTCCAAATCTTTAAAAATCAAATATCTCCTTTGAGACTTTTCTTTCCAGACAAATATTTATTTTTTTTCTCTTGGAGTTTTTTCTTTTTATTGCTAGAGGTTTTACTTTTTTAAATATGATAAAAGCTCAATATAAATGACAACAACACAACACAAAACTTCTATTCTGCTTCAAGGTCTAAAAATCCAATTATATTTTATTGTAAGAGTTGAAATAAAGTAAAAGAAAAAAGTGGGAAACACCAATACATCTTATAAGGAAAGTGAAGCAATTTCCCTAGAGACAAGAATAAGATGTATCTTCCAACTTCATCCATCTTAGCATTTAGAGTACTGTGTACTATAGAGAATTTAAATACAGCCAATATGTTCATCTTTTTCTTCATATGTTATTACATCTTAATGGCCTTCACTAAATACTCTCAAATATACAAAATGACCTCCCGCCCCCTCTTTGGATTAGACAATTATTCAAAACTGTTGAATAAGCAAATGATTTTGCATTCAAGGTACTATTTATTCGCTTAAGTCCTAATGAACTGTGTACTTTTAATTGTGCACATCTTTTGAGAAGGGCTTGTCTAACTGCAACAAGCATTATCACATAGCCCTATGGTTAGAACATCAAGGAAATGAGACAAAAATCAAAGGGAATTGGAGAAATAGGACCTACATGATTAAATATGCACATACCTGTTATGAGTGTGATTTCTATACTGTTATTGGAAATAATATACCACTATTTTGAAGTATTTTAAGACTGTTCTAGACACTGAGTTTTTAGAAATCTTATTAAACTAGTGACAGAGGCAGCCTCATGATATCACATTATCCACTTTTGCCTGATTTTGATGAAAGAAGCCAGTCTGATAATGTTTATTATATCATATATGCAAGCTTTCACTCTATTTTAAAGTGAGAAATAAGGAAGAGAGTATGTTCCTGGAACATTATAAAAGCAAAACTATATAATTAGAAAAAAAAAATCATGTGGTTGGATACAACAGAAAATGAAATCAAATTATAAACATATCAGATTGCACAAGAAATTATCTAATCATTATGTTTCTGTTTTCTTATGCGTGTATCCATGCCCACTCACTCATGTCTGACTCTTTGCAACCCCAAGGACCATAGGAATTTTCCAGGCAAGAATATTGGAGCAGGTTGCCATTTCCTACTCCAAGGGATCTTCCTGACCCATGGATCAAACTCTTGTTTTATTTAAACATAATTATCAGCTTGTGTTTGCAATAGACATTGAAACGTGTTTCAAAAATCATCTGAAATGTTTAGTGTTTCTCTCTCTATCCTACCCTTCACCCTCTTCCTAGTGCACAGGGGCCCTGGCTTCCCTTCTTTGCTTCTTATTTCAATCCCATCTACCCTTTGGGCAAGGAGAAGTCCACTTGAATCTGTAATGTCTTTCTATTTATTATTGACTTTTCTATATTCTATAGCACCTTATTTTTTCTCTATACTATATTCTAAATAATCCTGGAATAAGGGAAGATATTTTCTTATTGAACTCATTCCTCACCTGCATGCATTCACTGTCCTCCTTAACATCACTAATCAATATGCCCTTGGATAATCATCATGTGAACTATGATTCATATGATTCAGGATGCATCTGATTCATTCCACTATTTAAAGGGTTCCCCCCATTTTTGCATTTAGTCAAACTCTATTTCCTAGATGCCAAATGCATTTCTCTTCACTCTTCAGTAGTCTATAAACTTCCAGATGTGAGGAACACTATATAATTTGAACAGGGCCTGTGCAAAATGGAATTAATAGGTATTTGTCCACCTATGCATCAAAAAAAAGCTTCCAATCTCCTACTCAATAGTTTAGATGATATCTGAGCAGCACATATGCAATATATATATAAAACTAGCTTTGTGATGATAAAGGGTCAACAGTTATACCAGATGATTTGGCAGGCCAAAATAAATTGTATTCAAATTTTCAGTTCAGTTCAGTCACTCAATTGTGTTCAACTCTTTGCAACACCACAGACTGTAGCAATGCCAGGCCTCCCTGTCCATCACCAACTCCTGGAGTTTGCTCAAACTCATGTTCATTGAGTTGGTGATGCCATCCAACCATCTCATCCTCTGTCATACCCTTCCCCTCCTGCCCTCAATCTTTGCCAGCATCAGGGTCTTTTCCAATGAGTCAGTTCTTCACATCAGGTGGCCAAATAATTGGAGCTTCATCATCAGTCCTTCGAGTGAATATTCAGGACTGATTTCCTTTAGGATGGATTGGTTGGATCTCCTTGTAGTCTAAGGGACTCTCAAGAGTCTTCTCCAACACCACAGTTCAAAAGCATCAACTCTTTGGCACTCAGTTTTCTTTATGGTCCAACTCTCACATCCATACATGACTACTGGAAAAACCACAGCTTTGATTAGATGGACCTTTGTTGGCAAAGTAATGTCTCTGCTTTTAAACTGAACTTTCAGTTAACTAAAAACCTCAAAATCTTCCTGCCTTGTGATATTTAGCCCTCATCTCTCAATTTGAGTTGTCTTAAGCACAGAATTAATATTTCTCCTTTACACAATGCTTGATACAGTAGAAATCCCATACTTTTTACAGAATGAAAAACATTAGAATAAAGCCATTTATAAGCACTTTAAAAAAAAAAAATCTTAGTAAATGAAGATTCTTTAGCAATGCAAGCTATAAAAAGGATACAACTAGGCTTTTTTTACTTTGGACTTTCTCATAACTTCTCTTTTTCATCTACCATGCCCTAAACTTCATTTATACATGAAAGCTAAAAATGTAGAAAAATAATAAAAGAAATCTCATGTGCACTCTGTAAAAGGAATATATAAAACATTTCCAATAAAAATCTTCAATATAAACACACAATCCCAGTCACAGAGAAATATCACCACAGCCTTAAGAGCTTAAAAATATAGAAAACTAAAGAAATAGAAACTTAGATCTCATTCAAGAAGACTATAAAAAAGTTGGCTCTGGTGAAGGTCAAGGTTAATAACCCTTGAAGGGGAATCTCAGAAAAAGCAGAGGAACATACGATATCTACTAATTGTGGTGTCACACAAACCTATCAGTCATCAAAATCGGATCTTTCTCCAGCCTCAGAAATTTGCCTCTTGTGCTCTATTTTAAAAACCTCACATAATCCTTAAAGTTAATTCCCTAAATTGTACTTTCCCACTTGATATTTTTTGTTTTGTTTTGTTTTCCTTTTTAAAGCCTAACTGTTGTTCTTTCACATATCAATTGTCTTTTTAATACAGATAAAGAAGTATTGTATTCTTGAGCCATTGAGATCATCTCAGATCTTAACTGGGTCTTCTGAAGAGTTTTTCACCCATCCAAGTAACTTGATGAGCATTTCAACCTTGTTACTCTTTAAAGCCATTGCTTTAAAAAATAGCTAATTACTAAGGAAGTTAGTAACATATTGGTAGAGGTCTTTTACCAGAAGGACACACACAGACTAAATCACAAATTTTGGGAGTAACAATTCAGTTATAAAAGCAACTGACGGGAGTTGGTGATGGATAGGGAGGCCTGGCATGCTGCAATTCATTGGGTTGCAAAGAGTTGGACACGACTGAGTGACTGAACTGAACATCATCATCATCCTGTCTTTTCTCCAAAGAAATCAGAAAAGACTATTAAATACCTTCCCAAAATTCCTATCAGTTGTATCCATCCAGTTTCCTGATTTACTAGGATAATTACAGCATCTGAAGATGTTTACTGAATTAGAGAGTAAGTCTCCTCCTATTTTGAGGACTAGAGTCAATCTCCAAATTTCTTTGGGGATAGAGGTATTGATAGCATAGTGTATTAGTCACTCAGTCGTGTCCAACTCTTTGTGACCCCATGGACTGTAGCCCGCCAGGCTCCTCCCTCCATGGAACTCTCCAAGCAAGAATACTGGAGCGGCTGCAATTTCCTTCTCCAATTGATAGCATGAAAGTGAAAGTGAAAGTGAAAGTGCAGTCCAGTCTGACTCTTTGCGACCCCGTGGACTATAGCCTACCAGGCTCCTCAGTTCATGGAATTTTCCAAGCAAGAGTACTTGAGTGGATTGCCATTTCCTTCTCCAGCATAAACAGGACTAAATACAGTTAGAAGAAAAGAATTTAGTACACACCTGCCTCTCTGTCCCTGGAGAAGAGACACCTTGAACTTACGAGTTCATCAGAACAATCCAGGTCCAGGGTAGAGATAATATGGGGGATCATTCCATCCTAGCCCATTGAAAAATATTGCAAGGGATATTGACTATTCAAGATACCAATGAATTCAGTTCTCTAAATGCATCTGAAATATCCAAGGATGTATGAGTGAAGAATAGATTTATATTAGATCAAATATTTTTTCATGGCTGCACTCCTAATATTTATCAAGAAGGTAATCATGAAAGACTTATGGGGAGATACAAAAATGAACATGGGAGCAAAATAATTGCTAAGTGCATTTTTTTTATTCATTTTATCCAAATGTGCATTTATTTTAATTATGGAAACACCAAGCTCTCATTCCTGATATTGTTGCTGAGATGAAAAAGATTTATAGTGGGGGTTTGAGGATTATAGTATCCTTATTTTATTTCTTCATAATGCTTTCACTTATGATCCATTAATATCAAAGATCTAGTTTCCTACCTACCAAAGTAAATCCATTTATAGGACTCGATCTGAGCATCTTAATTATTTCCACTCTTTGTGACCTTTCAAGAGAAATAATGTCTTCTGTTACTGGAAAAAAAAAATTAAACTTACACATGCAATTTATCACGCTAGAACAAGCTCTTTACAGTTAAGACAGTTACTAAATATAATTTTTAAAGATATTTTTTCCATCTTAGAAAAGTGTGAACTGCAAGACAGTAATTTTTGTTCTTTGTTTTGTTCAGGGATAAGAGATGCCTGGCAGTAAGCAAGCAGCTTTGGGGGAAAATTAATTCCTTTAAATCAATGCTAGTTTGTAACATTTTAATTCATAAATCATAACTTATAAACCACAGAGGAAGTAAATCTCTCTCAAAGGGTATGTGTCCTTGAAATGACCTGTGGACTGCCAAATTTTGAGTCACTGTCTTTCCATATGAAACTTTCCTTTGAAAGATTTATTACCCAAATTATTGGCTATTAACTAAGAATAATTTAGTGATGGGTTGATGATATAATTCAAATAGGTCACTGAAATCTAATCCCTAGTCCTACAAAACACATAAAATCAATCAACGAATCAGAAGTTTTTAAAATTTCTGCATCAAATTCACTATGACTTAACTGATAACAATCTGAAATTGATATTGACTCAGAATGTGATAGCAAATTTTGAGGAGGAACAGAGTACAAAAAATGGTTATGAATAAGTCAATTAAGGCCAATTCTAAATATCAGTTTTAAAGATACTAGTCTGTGTTAAACATTCCTTCTTTCCATTTTTTTTGTAAAGAGCAGTAAGTCATTTGTATCCATTTAAATTGTGTTTATGAATAAATAAAATATTTTCCAAACCTAGACATTAAGTGCTTAGATATCCAATTATTCAGAATTATGTATAAAACTTAAACATAATTTATCACAAAATTTAAAAGCTTCATTTGCATTAATAAAAAGGTGCAATGATATTTTACAAAATAATACCAAGTAGTTTTAAAAACTATGATCATTTTACACAAGTGACTGTCAAGTTATTGATTGAAAGATCCATGTAAATTCCTGGAGCTAACATATGTTTATCTTTTTGGTTGGGCAAGTGGAATTAAAGGAATTTTTAAAATGTTTTAAAATACTCTCACAATTTAAACTCTTTCAGCTATAATCAAATTAAGGCAAAGACTAGATTTAACCAAAATCTCTTATCTGCCATTAGGGTAAAAGGAGATAACTGCAGATATAAAATAGCCAAACAGTCTTCCACACTGGATGAAGATTTCCTACCAAATTTACATCCTATCTCAGAACACAGACTGTCATTAAAGAATTCCCTGCAAAATGATGAGGCTGACCAGGAAATGCTAGACTTTGATTCTAGCGTGTTTGGATACTGTGAGCACTGTGTGGTGGGGTCTGAAAGAGGGATAAGCAGATCTAATTGCATCTGTGCCAACAAGATGGGGGAAACTACTCATGGGTTGTGAATTCAGAGTTGCAGTGATTAGTGACAAGTAGTAATTATTGGGGCTTCCCCAGTAGATGAGCAGTGAACAATTTGCCTGCAGTGAGGGTGGCATGAGTTCAATTCCTGGGTCAGGAAGATCCCCTGGTAGAGGCATGACAACTCACTCCAGTATTCCTGCCTGGAGAATCCCACGGACAGAGGAGCCTAGTGGGCTACAGTCCATGGGGTTGCAAAGAGTTGGACATGACTGAAGTGACTGAGTATGCACACATGCACAAGTAATTATTATGAAGGCCCAGAAATAATTAACCAGGATTTACAACATACCAGAGCCAAAGAATTGGAAACCTGGGTATAGCAAAATATAAAGAAAGAAACCCACATTAGACATTAGAGAAATGTACATCCTGCAAAGTCAAGGACCAAGCATAGGGAAGTTTGAAAAATACATTTACTCTCTTGGGTAATTTACTTAGTGATAAGGAATACACATATCCATCCTAAAAAATTAAGCCACATTGCTAAGAGCATCTGTTTTATGCTAGATAGTTGTGCTCTAAGAAGCAGTGGATCGTTGGGAATAACAAAAGCAACAGCAGACCTGTGGGACCTTGTGAACTAAAGTGATAATCCAAAAAGGTTCTCAGGCATCAGAAAATAAACCTGGAAGAGAAATGTGAGATAAACTCTAGGAATAAAATTTTAAGAGCCTGTATCTAGAAGAAGGACTGGAGGGCAGAGTAAATTAACAGCAGAACTGATTCCTGGTACAAATGAACTTATTTACAAAACAGAAAAAGTCACAGATGTAGAAAACAATCTTATGGTTACCAGGGGGGATGTGGGAGGGAGGGATAAATTTGGAGAGTGGAATTGATACATGCACACTACTATATACAAATAGATAACTAATAAGGACCTACTCTGCAGCACAGAAAACTTTACTCAATACTCTGTCATAATCTATATGGAAAAAGAATTTTAAAAAGAGTGGATATATGTATAACTGAATTGCTTAGCTGTACAACAAAGACTAACACAACATTACAAATGAACTATAACCCAATAAAGACTTTTTAAAATAAAATAAAAATGGTCCCTGGTAAAGGCTAGATTGTTCTTGAATCCAGTCAAGAGACCTAGCTTTGGTCAGATGATATGAATGAATTATGCGACCAAGGCCTTAAGAAGGGATCCATGAAGGTAGGAAATTGGACAGATTATTATATGTAAAGTGGATATTACCATATATTAGCCAAACATACCTTTTTGGCCTGTTAAAAACTGCCATCCTTCATAGATAGTAAAGCTATACAAAGCCAACATCCTTCTGTACCTTCAAGTTTCTGACATTAAGCTGCAGAGGAAGGGAGACTGGTCTCCATTTGAATGGTGTCTGAGAAACTCACATAGGACAGGAGTCTATCTATCCCTTGTTTTGGTATTTTTGCACTTCAGGGTGCAAATTGGATTGAGGACAGAGGAGTAAAGGAAGAGATAAAGAGATATTGAAAATGCCCATCTTCCACACAAATCCAAGCAGGAGCTACAAGCATATTTTTTTCCATTTATTTTTATTAGTTGGAGGCTAATTACTTTACAATATTGTAGTGGGTTTTGTCATACATTGACATGAATTCAACATCACTCATTATCAGAGAAATGCAAATCAAAACTACAAGCATATTTTATTACATTGGTTGCTAGCTGCAAAATCACACCAAGTTCACCACAATGATTATTGATTGTGTGTCAATTGTTATAAGGACATTATGAAATAATGAGGAAAAGACAAAGACAAATTCCCCTAATATCATTTTGCATATATCCAAAGAATAATTTTGACATAGTTATTCATCATTATCATACAAATGAAAGTTATAAATGTTAAAAGAGACAAACACATATAGCATGAAATGGGCACACAGAGGAAGGAATGAGCAAATTTCATAATTGTGTTGGTCTCTTACTTATGAAGAAAGGATAATATATCAATTAATACAGACAGAAGCAAACTACAGAAAGAAAACAATAAGGCACTGTTCCCCTTCATGGATCAAAGCCTTGTCATGGAGAAAGGGCTTGCATAACTCAATGAAGCTATAAGCCATGCCATACAGGACCACCCAAGACAGATGGGTCATAATGAAGAGCTCAGACAAAACGTGGTCTATTGGAGGAGGAAATGGCAACCCACTCTAGTATTCTTGTCATGAGAATTCCATGAACAGTATGAAAAGGCAGAAAGATATGACAAGGGAAGAAGATGAGATCCCCCAGGTCAGGAGGTGCCCAACATGCTACTGGGGAAGAGCAGAGGGCAGTTATTAATAGCTCCAGAAAGAATAAAGCAGCTGGGCCATAGGGGAAAGGACAATGAGTTGTGGATGCATCCGGTAGTGAAAGTAAAGTCCAATGCTATAAAGCAAAGGACATGAGTTTCTGCAAACTCCGGGACATAGTGAAGGACAGGCATGCTGCAGTCCATGGGGTTGTAAAGAGTCATAAATGACTTAGTGACTGAACAACAACAATGCACAGTTATAAGAAGACAGGTTAAGTAAACCATAATTACCCTGGTTATCTGTGTTGCAGAGATCAACAAATAGCAGGGCATATAACTTTGGAAGTATTTAGAGACCTAATGTTTTGAATGCCCTATAGGAGAAAGAGAATTGGATAGAGGCAACATGTGAAAAGACAAATGCTGAAAAATTCTTTGAGAACTGCTGAATCCATAGATGCATGATCAAAAGATCCCTAGCAGGGCAGAAAAACAAGAGAAGAAAAAAAAAAAAAAGACTGATTAAAAACTTCTAGATAAGTCACAGTAAAATTGTCCTACACCAAAAGGAAAGAGGAAATCTTAAAATCAACTAAAAGGAAAAACAAAGGATTACCTTAAATACTGATCATAACAAACAACCTCTGCAACGACATAAACGATGGCTCTACACATTGGCATCATTAGATGATCAATACTGAAGTCAGATTGACTATATTCTTTGCAGCCAAAGATGAAGAAACTCTATACAGTCAGCAAAAACAGGAATGAGAGCTGACTGTGGCTCAAATCATAAACTCCGTATTGCCAAATTCAGACTTAAGTTGAAGAAAGTAGGGAAAATCACTAGTTCATTCAGGTATGACCTTAATCAAATCCCTTATGTTTATACAATGGAAGTGAAGGACAAATAGATTCAAGGGATTAGATCTTATAGACAGAGTGCCTGAAGAACTATGGACAGAGATTTGCAACACTGTACATGAAGCTGTGATCAAAACCATCCCCAAGAAAAAGAAATACAAAAAGGCAAAATGGTTGTCTGAGGAGGCCTTACAAATGGCTGTGAAAAGAGAAGTGAAGGGCAAAGGAGAAAAGGAAAGCAGAGAAGCAGAGTTCCAAAGAACAGCAAGGAGAGATAAGAAAGTCTTCCTCAGTGATCAATGCAAAGAAATAGAGGGAAACAATGGAAGGGTAAAGACTAGAGAACTCTTCAAGAAAATTAGAGATACCAAGAGAACATTCATGCAAAGATGGGCACAATAAAGGATAGACATGGTATGGACTTAACAGAAACAGAAGATAGTAAGAAGAGGTGGCAAGAATACACAGAAGAACTATATTAAAAAGAAAACTTAATGACCCAGATAACCACAACTGTGTGACCACTCACCTAGAGCCAGACATCCTGGAACACAAAGTCAAGTGGGCCTTAGGAAGCATCATTATGAACAAAGCTAGTGGAGGTGATGGAATTCCAGTTGAGCTATTTCAAATCCTAAAAGATGATGCTGTGAAAGTGCTACACTCAATACGCCAGAAAATTTTGAAAACTCAGCAGTGGCCACAGGACTGGAAAAGGTCAGTTTCATTCCAATCTCAAAGAAAGGCACTGACAAAGTATGTTCAAACTACTCACAAGTGCACACATTTCACACTCTAGAAAAGTAATAGTCTTCCCCCAGAGCTCAATTGGTAAAGAATCTGCCTGCAATGCAGGAGACCCGGGTTCAGTCCCTAGGTTGGGAAGATCCCCTGGAAAAGGGCATGGCAACCCACTCCAGTATTCTTGCCTGGAGAATTCCATGGACAGGGGAGGTTGGCGGGCTACAGTCCATGGGGTCGCAAAGAGTCTGACCCAAATGAGCAAACTAATACACACACAGCAAAGTAATGCTCAAAATTCTCCAAGTGAGATTTCAGTAGTACGTGAACTGAGAACTTCCAGATGTTCAAGCCGGCCTTAGAAAATGCACAGGAACCAGAGATCAAATTGCCAACATCTGTTGGGTCATAGAAAAAGCAAGAGAGTTCCAGAAAAACATCTACTTCCGCTTCATTGACTATGCTAAAGCCTTTGACTGTATGGATAGCAACAAACTGTGGAAAATTCTTCAGGAGATGGGAATACTAGACAATCTTACCTATATCCTGAAAACCTGTATGCAGGGAAGAAGAAACAGTTAGAGCCAGATGCAGAACAATGGAATGGTTGCAAATTGGGAAAGGAGTCCACCAAGGCTGTATATTGTCACCCTGCTTATTTAATTTCTATGCAGAGTATATCAGGCAAAATTTTGAGCTGGATGAAGTACAAGCTGGAATCAAGAGTGCCATTGGAAATATCAATAACCTCAGATATGCAGATGATACCACCCTTATAGAAGAATGTGAAGAGGAACTAAAGAGCCTCTTGATAAATGTGAAATAGGAGGGTGAAAGATCTGGCTTAAAACTCAACATTCAAAAAACTGAGAGCATGATATCTGGTCCCATCACTTCATGGCCAATAGATGGGGTGACAATGGAAACAGTGACAGACTTTATTTTCCTGGGGCTCCAAAATTACTGCAGATGGTGTCTACAGTCATGAAATTAAAAGATGCTTGCTCCTTGGAAGAAAAGCAATGAAAAAACCTAGGCAACATATTAAAAAGCAGAGACATTACTTTGCCGACAAAGGTCTGTCTAGTCAAAGCTATAGTTTTTCCAGTAATCATGTATGGATGTGAGAGTTGTACCATAAAGAAGGCTGAGAACTGAAGAACTGATGCTTTTAAACTGTGGTATTGGAGAATACTCTTGAGAGTCTCTTGGACTGCAAGGAGATCAAACCAGTCAATTCTAAAGGAAATCAATCTTGAATATTCATTGGGAGGACTGATCCTAAAGCTGAAGCTCCAATACTTTGGCCACATGATGCAAAGAGCCAACTCATTTGAAAATACCCTGATGCTGAGAACATTTGAAAGTAGGAGGAAAAGGTGAAGACAGAGGACACGATCGTTGGATGGCATCACCCACATAATGGACATGAGCTTGAGCAAGTTCTGGGACATGGTGAAGGACAGGGAAGCCTGGAGTGCTAAAGTCTATGGGGTCACAAAGAGTTGGGCATGACTGAGCGACTGAACAACGACAGTATTCAAATAAAGTTACCTTCAAACGGCTATCTTCCAAAGGGGGTCAACTAATTTAACAATGGATTCTCTATCTCAACATGGAAAGCCATAAGCAAGTAGGATAGCTTTAATACACTGATAATAACTATGAAACCAGAATTGTATAATGAGTGCAGCATCTTTTAAGATACCTATATAAAAGAAAGAAACTGAGCAATTTCATCACTAGATTTACTTTACACTAGAATTATAAAGAATATATTAAGTTGAAAGAAATTGGTCTTCCATGGTAAACTAAGATAAAACAGACTAAAAAATTTTAGAAGGTAATAAATGTGAGACAAATTCACAAATTAACACTGCCTATATAGAGCAATAATATCTATTGATGTTGAAATAATTAAAATATACAAAAACAACAATATAATTTAGAAATAGTATATGAGATTAAATTTTCAAAGGTAAAATCTTGAGAGAGTGTTAAGGACTGTTTAACTTTGAACAATGATTTTAAAAAACTGCCTACCTGTAATAGTTGAAAGTCATCTTCAAAAGAAAGAAAAACAGAATAGATATCTTATCAGCTGGTGTCATTTCTGCCCATAAATCAACATTTCTGTTCCCACTAGTAGTTTCTTACTTCAAATCTCAGCCTGAAGCTTTTTCTGACTAAAGACTCTGGTTCACCTATCAATAAAAAATAAAATAGTCAACAAATAAACTAGTTTTCTTGCTTTGGGGAGCCAGTACCACATGACATTTCCTACAGCATTTCCAAGAGGTTGCCACCAGGACTGAGCCCCAGGTGCCCTCAGTAGTATCATGCTCAGTAGTAACTGAGTTACGTGAACTTTCTTCTCTACCTGTGTCACTCCTATACTATCTACTGGTTTTCCTGTATTATCTCTAACTTAAACTACTAACACATATTACTCTCAGGGAATGCTTCTGAGATAACCCAATCTTTGACAACATTAATCAAGTAGAGGGAATAATGGGATAAGAAATACCCAAACGTGGTAAGAGAGAACAAGGTACATAAACCTGATGGGAAAAAAAAAAGGTTTGATAGTAATATGGTAGGTTTTATTCAAATATATTAATTAAACAGATAAAAACTAATTGAAAGCTCCAATCTAAAGAAAAAGGTTACCAAATAAGTAGACAAATAATAGGTACAAAGAAAATCTAAAGAACACTATCAAACAACATGTGCTAATTAATATTTATAGAATACTATACGGAGGAGCCTAGCAGGCCTGGAAGGCTACAGTTCATGGGATTGCAAGGAGTCGGACATGAATGGCTAACACTTGCACTTTTTCACCTTATTAACCCAGAATAGGTGATAGGTGGTATGATGGGCCATAAAATATATTGTCTTGATAATTTGAAAAGATTAAATATTCCAAAGTATATTCTGTGATTCAAATGTAATTAATTAGAAATTAGTAACAATGACATCTAGTAAAATCTCAAGTATTTGAAATGAAACAACACACATTTGTATAAACTATAGGTAAAAGAAGAGGTACCAAAAGGAGTTAAAAAAATATTTTGAACAGAATAATAATAAAAGTACATCAATTACTTTAGACACCTACATGGTAAGAGAAGAAATATTTTAAAAGAATGATTGAAATATCTAACTTAGGGAGTTAAGGAAAAAAGAGGCAATTAAACCCAAAAGTGAAGCAGAAGAATAAGAAAGATAAAAAAGAGAATCAATGAAATAATAAAAATAAATCCATGGATAAGTGTCATGAAGCTAAAAGCTGATTAAAATTAACAAACACTGTGAGCTCAAGAGGGAGAGCAAGAGTGAATGAACACAAATCACACATATCAGGGATGGATATTACCACAAATTCTATGAATACTGAACTATAAGGAAGGAATATTAAAAACCAATTCATGCTAGTAATGTTGACAATTTAGAAGAAGTGAACCCCATAAACAACATAATTTACTATATATAAATTGAAAGCATAGATCATATATAAATAGCAGTATCTCTATTAAATTCTTAACTAGAATCACTTCCAGAAGGAAAACTCAAAGTTCAGACTGCTTCACTGATGAATTCTATCAAATATTTAGGTAAGAAATAATACCAAAATTACAAAAATTCTTGCTGAGGAATTCCTCTAAGAGGAAACTTTCCAACTCACTTTAAGAGAACCATGTAACATAGATCCCAAAAGCTAACAAAGACACTATTAAGAAAATTATATTATAAACCAATACATCTCTTAAAATTAGAAATAAAAACCTTTCATAATAATAGCAAGACAAATCTAGCAATAGAGTAAAAGTATAATATATATAGCCAAGTGGGGATAATCCCAGGAATACAGTTAGTGTAACAAGCTTCAATCAATGTAATTTAGCAGTTAATGTAATTGAATTAAAAAGAAAAAATGTGTGATTATTTTAATAGAGTCAAAAAGTGACAAAACTCAGTAACTATTTATAACCATTTATGTTAAAAATAATAATCATGCTCAAATTAGATAGAAAGAGGAACTTTGTTAGTCTAATCAATGGCACCTGTAAAAACCTAGAATTAATATCATACTTAAAGATGATACAGTAAATGTTTATGCTTTCAGATAAGAAAGCAAGGAAGTTCTCTTTCAGCATTTACATTCATAATCATACTGGAAATCTCAGCAAAGGAATAACACAGGAAAATAAAATCAAAAGAAAAATATTAGAAAGAAAGATGAGAAGCTGTCATTATTCACAGCAGACATTAATGTCTGTGAAGAAAATCCTAATAAGTGAGTTTAGAAAGAGTTACAGAATACAAGTTCAATACACTGTATGAGTTCAGAACAGGCCTCTACCCAAGATGTGTCACTTTGGCTAGTGAATAATTTTAATCTAAAGGCAGCGAAGTTCCTGAAGGCTCAAGAGATACTATTGCCCCTCATTTAACTATCTAGAATTTAAACTGGGGACTTTTTCCAAAGAGTTAACTGCCACAGATAATTTTTAACTAAGAAGTGCAAACTCCTCATTACTCAACAAATGTCCTTCTTACAGTCCTGTGAATTACTCTTCTGTCCCAAAGAGCCTCAGGTGCCTCTCCTGTATGCAGGATTCTCATACATACAAAATAAAATTTTGATTTTCTCCTGCTCATCTACTTCATGTCAATTCGATTACTAGACCAGCTAAAAGAATTTTTGAAAACTAGAGGAAAATTTTCTCTCCAACATTGCAATGTCAACTACATATGCTAGCACTTAAATATTGGAAAATTTAAAACACTGTTTATAACAGAATCAACAATAATATGTAAGAATAAACTTAACCAAAATATGTTTAAGACTTCTAAATTAATAACTACAATGGTTTGCTGATAAAAAATACACAATAAGACACAAAGAAGTGGAATGATATATTTAGTTCATGGGATGAATATTTTTAAGCCCTAAATTTTACCTACAATTGAGCTATAAATTCCACTTAATTCTTTTTTAAACTCTTTTTTAAAATGCCATTTTTAATAAGCTGACAAATTGATTTTGAAGTTGATACAGATACAAAGTCTTTAAGCACAAAGCCTATCCAAAACAATCTTAAACATAAACAAAATCCAGGACTTGTCTCTATTTCAAAACTTACTATAAAGCTACAATAATCATGAGTGATTTGAAACAAAACTGATCAAAGTCTGTAGAATACATTATGGGATAGAGAAATAGACCCAACTGATTTTTGACAAAGTGATAAGACTATTTATAAGTGGATATAAAATGTTGCTCTATTTTTTCAATAAACAGTGGTAATAAAACAGGATAAGCATATGAGAAAAATACCCTTGAGCTCATATCACTAGGGTAATGCAAAAACCTAAACAGAAAAATTAAAATATATATAAATTCTAGTTTTACTTTGGGTTATGCAGCATTTACTTAGAGAAAAAGTAAAAATTATAAATTAAAAAGTTTGACCATTTTTACTTCACAAAAATTAAATATTTCTGGTTGTCACAACACCAGAAAGAAAATGAAAACAAAATAAACCAGAAACTTAAAAAAAAAATTTTCTCCATCAACTATTTACATACTATTAATATCTGACAATGACTTGTGTCTAGAATACATGGATAATTTCTACATATCAATAACCACCTAATAAAAATTAGGAAATAGTCTTTAAAAACATTCTTAACAACATCAACAGTAAAGATATACAAATTGCCAAAATATATATATATACACAAATTGCCAATAAACTCATGAGAAGATGCCAACATCATTACTAATCAGTTAAATGCACATCAAATCACAGTGTGGAAGCATTTAATGTTGTTATAATATGTAAAGATAAAGTGAGTTCAACATTAAATATTGGCAAGAGTATAGGAATGTAAAACAGTACAACTATTCTACAAATTTTTATTGATTTCTTATATGGTTAATATGCATCATCCCCATGACTCATCAATTCCACTCCCAGGTACTTACTCAAATAAAAATGAAACATTTATTCACAAATGTAATTGTTCAAGAATATTTGTAGCAACATTATTTCTAATAGTCTCAACCAGAAACAACTCAAATTTCTGAAGGGAGAATACATATGCAAATTATGGTATATCTATACAACAGGAGATTCCCTGGTGGGTCAGATGGTAAAGAATCTGCCTGCAATGCAAGAGACCCAGGTTCAATCCCTGAGTTGGGAAGATCCCATGGAGGAGGGAATGACAACCCACTCAGGTGTTCCTGGATGGAGAATTTCATGGACAGAGGAATCTGGCAGGCTACAGTCCATGGGGCCTCAAAGAGTGGGATACTACTGAGTGACTAAAACTTTCACTTCTCATACAGCAGGGTACAACTGAGCCAGAATTATGAATAATGAACCAACCACTATGCAATATGAATGAATCTGAAAAACATCATTTTAAATTAAAGAAGTCAGATATAAAAAGTACATTTTGCATGATTCCATTATATAAAGTTCAAAAACAGAAAAGACTCATCTATGGCTAAAGAGATAAGAAAGTGGTTGCCTATGACATATGGATATAGTCTGGAAGGTATTTTTGTATACTATGTGAGATGACAAAAATAGGTTGTATCTTGAAGTGTTGATTAAATGGATATATGATTAGTCAATACTCATTGAATTGTATCTTGATATGTGAATATTTTATTGAAATTTTACCTCAATTTTAAAAATATTTTGTATCAAGTTTGATTATTATTGATTTCATCTTGTTACCTACCTGTGAGTAGAAGTTTTGAGTAGAGAATGTATTTCGCATACCAAACATGAAACATTGCCAGCCTTCATATATGATATAAATCAAGTTATTTTACAGTCTTTAAGAAAATGTAACAAGTACCTTCTTAAAAAAAAAAAAGTGTTGTTAAATAAGTGTGTGTGTGTGTTCTGGTTGGGATTCAAAGAGCTACCCGATTTTCTGTTTATCTTAAGAGTTTAAGTTTAAACACTGGTATGTATCCCACTGGCTAAAAATACTATACATTCATAGTAAACAGAATAATAGTAAACAGAAATAATCAACAGTATTTTCCACAGAACTAGATCAAGAGAAAATTAAAATATGTATGGAAACACAGATACCTAAAGCAATCTTGAGAAAGAAAAATGGAACTGGAAGAATCAGGCTTCATGACCTCAGACTATATATACTACATAGCTACAGTTACCTAAAGAGTATGGTATGGCATAAGAAAAAAAAATGCAGATGAAAAAGATTAAAGATTAAACTCAAGAAAATGAAACAAGATTAAAATACAGAAATAAACCCATGCATCTCTGGTCAACTAAGCGAAGAATAAAGGAGGCAAGAATATACAATGGACACATACAGACTGAAGTGAAGGGCTGGAAAAAGATATTTCATGCAAATGGGGACCAAAAGAAAGCAGGGGTAGCAATACTCTTATCAGATAAAATAGACTTTGAAATAAAGACTATGATAAGAGACAAATAATTATACTACAAAATAATCAAAGCATCAATCCAAAAAAAAGATAAAGCAATTATAAATATGTATGCACCCAACATAGGAGCATCTCAATATGTAAGGCAAATGCTAACAAGTATGAAAGGGAAAATTAACAGTAACACAATAATAGTGGTGGACTTTATTACCCTATTCACACCTATGGATAGATCAACCAAACAGAAAATTAGTAAGGAGACACAACCTCTAAATGATAAAATGGATCAGTTAGACCTAGTTGATGTCTACAAGGCATTTCACCCAAAAACAACAGAATTCACCTTTTTTCCAAGTGCATACAGAACATTTTCTTGGGCCATAAATCTAGCCTTGGTAAATTAAAAAACAAAACAAAAAAAAAAAAAAAAAAACCTGAAATCATTTCAAGCATCTTTTCCAATCACAATGCAGGAAGATTAGATGTCAACTACAAAAAGAAAAAAAAAAAACTATTAAAAATACAAATATATGAAGGCTAAGCAACACACTTCTGAATAACCAACAGACCATGGAAGAAATCAAAAAGGAAATCAAAATACGCATAGAAACAAATGAAAATGAAAACAAGAGAATCCAAAACTTATAGGATTCATTAAAAGAGGTTAAGAGGGATATTCATACCAATACAAGACTACCTCAAAAAACAAGAGAAACATCAAATAAACAACCTAACTTTACATTTAAAGCAACTAGAAAAAGAAGAAAAGAAGAACCCCAAAGTTAGTAGAAGAAAAGAAATAAAAATCAAAGCAGAAATAAGTGAAAAAGAAATGAAGGAGACAATAGCAAAAATCAACAAAACTAAAAGCTGGTTCTTTGAGAAGATAAATAAAATAGACAAACCATTAGCCAGACTCATCAAGAAAAGAAGGGAGAAGAATCAAATCAGCAAAATTTAGAAATGAAAATGGAGAAATCTCAACAGACAACACAGAAATACAAAAGATCATTAGAGACTACTATGAGCAATTATATGCCAATAAAATGGACAACTTGGAAGAAATGGACAAATTCTTAGAACAGTATAGCCTTCCAAAACTGAATCAGGAAGAAATAGAAAATCTTAACAGACCCATCACAAGTATGGAAACCGAAGCTGTTATCAAAAATCTTCCAACAAACAAAAGCCCAGGACCAGATGGCTTCACAGATGAATTTTACCAAAAATTTAGAGAGGAGCTAACCTATCCTACTCAAACTCTTCCAGAGAATTGCAGAGGAAGGTAAACTCCCAAACTTACTCTTTGAGGCCAGCATCACCCTAATACTCAAACCAAAGATGCAAAAAAAAAACCAAAAAAAAAACAAACAAACTACAGACCAATATCACTGATGAACACACATGCAAAAATCCTCCACAAAATTCTACAAACAGTATCCAACAACATATTAAAAAGATCATACGTCATGAACGAGTGGGCTTTATCCAGGGATGCAAAGATTTTTCAATATTCATAAATTAATCAATGTGTAACAACATATTAACAAATTAAAGATAAAACGAATGTGATTATCTCAATGGATGCAGAAAAAGGCTTTGACAAAATTCAGCACCCATTTATGATAAGAACTGCCCAGAAAGTAGACATAGAAGGAAGACACCTCAACAGTATAAAAGCCATATTTGAGAAACCCACAGCAAACGTCATCCTCAATGGCAAAAAATTGAAAGTATTTCCTATTTTCTCAGGAATGAGAAAATGGTGCCCTACACTGACCACTACTATTTAACATAGTTTTGGAAGTCCTAGCCACAGCAATCAGAGAAGAAAAAGAAATAAAGGAATCCAGGTGGGGAAAAGAAGCAGCAAAATTCTCATAGTTTGCAGATGTCATGACCCTCTACACAGAAAACTCTAAAGACACCACCAAAAAATTACTAGAGCTAATCAATGAATATAGTAAAGTTTCAGGATATAAAATAAAAATACAGATCTCTTGCATTCCTATACACTAACAATGAGAAAACAAAATCTAAGGAAACAATCTCATTCACCATTGAAACAAAAATAATAAAATATTTAGGAATAAATTTATCTAAAGAACCAAAAGACCTATATACAGGAAATTATAACACTGATGAAAGAAATCAAAGATGACAAAAATAGATGGAGAAATAGACGATGTTCATGGATTGGAAGACAATATAGTGAAAATGAGTATACTATCCAAAGCAATCTATAGATTCAGTGCAATCCCTATCAAGCTACCAACAGTATTTTTCACAGAACTAGAACAAACAATTTCACAATTTGTATGGAAACACACAAAAAAACCTCAAATAGCCAAAGCAATCTTGAGTAAGGAGAATGGAACTGGAGGAATCAATCTGCTTGATTTCAGACTATACTAAAAAGCTACAGTCATCAAGACAGTATGGTACTGGCACAAAGACAGAAATATAGATAAATAGAACAAAAGTGAAATCCTAGAGATAAAACCATGCACCCATGGACACCTTTATCTTTAAAAAGGGAGGGAAAAACATACAATAGAGAAAAGACAATCTCTTTAACAAGTGGTGCTGGGAAAACTGGTCAACCACCTGTAAAAGAATGAAACTAGAATAGTTTCTAACACCTACACAAAAATAAACTCAAATGGATTAAAGATCTAAATGTCAGACCTGAAACTATATTAATTTTAAACGAAAATATAGGGAGAACACTCTCTGACATAAATCACCAAAAGATCCTCTATGATCCACCTCCCAGAGTAATGAAAATAAAAACAAAAATAAACAAATGGGACCTAATTAAACTTAAAAGCTTTTGCACAACAAAGGAAACTACAAGCAAGGTGAAAAGGCAGCCTTCAGAATGGGAGAAAATAACAGTAAATGAAGCAACTGACAACGAATTAATCTCCAAATACACAAGCAGCTCATGCAGCTCAATACTAGAATAATAAATGACCTAATAAAAAAATGGGCCAAAGAACTAAACAGACATTTCTTGAAAGAAGACATGCAGATGGCTAACAAACACATGAAAAGATGCTCAACATCACTCACTATCAGAGAAATGCAAATCAAAGCCACAATGAGGTACCATCTCATGCTGTCAGAATGGCTGACATCACAAGTCTACAAACAACAAATGCTGGAGAGGGTGTGGAGAAAAGGGAAACTATACTGTTGGTAGGAATGCAAACTAGTATATCCACTCTGGAGAACAGTGTGGAGATTCCTTAAAAACTGAAAATAGAACTGTCACACAACTCAGCAATGCCACTGCTGTTCATACACACCAAGGAAACCAGAATTGAAAGAGACACATGTACCCAAATGTTCATTGTAGCACTGTTTACAATAGCTAGGACATGGAAGCAACCTAGCTATGCATAAGCAGACAAATGGATTAGGAAGTTGTGTACATATACATGATGGAATATTACTCAGCTATAAAAAAAGAACACATTTGAGTCAGTTCTAATGAGGTGGATGAAACTGGAGCCTATTATAGAGAGTGAAGTAGGCCAGAAAGAGAAACATCAATATAGTATATTAACACATATATATATGGAATTTAGTAAGACAGCAACAATGACCCTATATGCAAGATAGCAAAAGAGACACAGATGTAAAGAACAGACTTTTGGACCATGTGGGAGAAGGCAAGGGTGGGATGACATGAGAGAATAGCACTGAAACATGTATATTATCATATGTAAAATAGATGACCAGAGCAAGTTCAATGCATGAAGCAGGGCTCAAAGCTGGTGCTCTGGGACAACCCTGAGGGATTGGGTGGGGAGAGAGCTGAGAGGGGGATTCAGGATATTGGGATACATATACACCCATGGCTGATTCAAGTTAATGTTTGGCAAAAATCACCACAATATTGTAAAGTAATTAGCATCCAAATAAAATAAATTAATTTTTAAAAAAAGAATATACAATGGAAAAGGACAGTCTCTTCAGTAAGTGGTGCTGGGAAAATTGGATAGCTACATGTAAAAGAATGAAATTAGAACCTTCTCTGACACCATATCAAAAAAAGTAAACTAATTATGGATTAAAAACTTAAATGTTAGACCAGATACTATAAAATTCCTAGAGGAAAACATAGGCAAAACACTCTTTGACATAAATCCTAGCAGTATCTTTTTGGATCCATCTCCTAGAGTACTGGAAATAAAAACAAAAATAAACAAATAAGATCTGATTAAACTTAGAAGCTATTGCACAACAAAGGAAACCATAAACAAAATGAAAAACAACCTACAGATTGAGAGAAAGCAATTGCAAACAATGTGACCATCAAGGGGTTAATTTCCAAAGTATATAAAATATACAAAAACAGTTCATACAGATCAATACAAAAAATTACCCAGTCAAAAACTGAGGAGAAGATTTAAATAGATATTTCTCCAAAGAAGACATACAGATAACCAACAGGCACATGAAAAAAAGGCTCAGCATCACTAATTATTAAAGAGATGCAAATTAAACCTACAATGAGGTATCACTTCACACCAATAAGAATACCCATCATGAAAAAGTCTAAGAACAATAAATGCTAGAGAAGGTATGGAGAAAAAGAAATGCTTCTACATGGTTGGTCAGAATGTTTTCCATAGTGGCAGCAAAGCCACTTTGAAAAACAGTATGGAAGTTGCCCAAAGCACTAAAAATAGAGCTGCCATAGATCCAGAAATCCAACTCTCAGGCATATATCCAGAGAAAACTATAATTCAAAAAGATATATGATCTCCAGTCTTCCTAGAAGCCCTATTTTCAATAGCCAAGACATGGAAGCAACCTCAATGTCTACCAACAGATGAATGGAAAAAGAAAACGTGATATATATGTGTGTATGTATGTGTGTGCATATATACATATATTCATACATATATATTTAAAACATTACTCAGCCATATAAAATAAAGAATGCCACTTGTAGCAATATGGATGGACCTGGAGATTACCATACTAAATAAGCCAGACAGAGAAAGTAAATATGTACCACTTATATGTGGAATCTTTAAAAAAGAGAGATACAAATGAACTTACATATAAAACAAAAAGACCCACAGACACTGGAAACAAATTTATGGTTACCAAAGGGGAAAGGAGAGGGGAGCGATAAGTTAAAATTTTTTAATTAACATACACACATTACAATACATAAAACAGATAACAAATAAGTACCTACTGTATAACACAGAGAACTATACTCAATATATTGTAATACCCTAGAAAGACAAAGAATTTGTAAAAGATTATGTATACAAGAAACTGAATCACTTTTCTGAACACCTGAAATTAATAAAACATTGTACATCAAATACTGTTATTCAGGTGCTCACTTGTGTTCAACTCTTAAATACCCCATGGACTGCAGCAGCCCAGGCTTCCCTCTCTTTCACCATCTCCCAGAGTTTGCTCAAACTCATGTCCATTGAGTAGGTGATGCAATTCAACAATCTCCTCCTCTGTCACCCCCAACTCCTCCTGTCTTCAATCATTCCTAGAATCAGGGACTTTTCTAATAAATCAGCTCTTCGCCTCAGGTAGCCAAAATATTGGAGCTACAGCTTCAGCATCAGTCCTTCCAATAAACATTAAGGACTGATTTCCTTTAGAATGGACTGATTGGATCTCCTTGCAGTCCAAGGGACTCTTATGAATCTTCTCCAACACTACAGGTCAAAAGCATCAATTCTTTGGTGCTCAGCTTTCCTTATGGTCCAACTCTCACATCCATACATGACCACTGGAAAAACCATAGCTTTGACTAGATGGACCTTTTTTTCAACAAAGTAATGTCTCTGCTTTTTAATATGCTGTCTAGCTTTGTCATAGCTTTTCTTCCAAGAAGCAAGTATCTTTTAACTTCATGGTTTCAGTCACCATCTGCAGTGATTTTGGGGCCCAAGGAGGAAAAATGTTGTCACTGTTCCCATTGCTTCCCCATCTATTTGCCATGAAGTGATGGGACCAGAGGCCGTGATCTTAGTTTTTTGAATGTTGAGTTTCAAGCCAGATTTTTCACTCCTCTTTCACTTTCATCACTAGGTCCTTTAGTTTCTCTTCATTTTCTGGCATAAGGGTGGTATAATCTGCATATCTGAGGTTATTGATATTTCTCCCAACAATCTTGATTCCAGCTTGGGCTTCATCCAGCCCAGCATTTGCTTGATGTACTTGGCATAGTAGTTAAATAAGCATAGTGACAATATGCAACCTTGGTGTACTCCTTTCCCAATTTTGAACCAGTCCATTGTTCCATGTCCTGTTCTAACTATTGCTTCTTGGCCTGCATACAGGTTTATTGGGAGGCAGTTAAGGTGGTCTGGTATTCCCATTTCTTGAAGAATTTTCCACAGTTTTTTGTGATCCATACAGTCAAAGGCTTTAGCATAGTCAATAAAGCAGAAGTAGATGTCTTTCTAGAACTTTCTTGTGTTTTCCATGATCCAACGGGTGTTGGCAGTTCGATCTCTAGTTCCTCTGCTTTTCTAAATCCAACTTGTACATCTGGAAGTTCTTGGTTCACATACTATTGAAGCCTAACTTGAAGGATTTTGAGCATTACCTTGCTAGCATGTGAAATGAGTGCAACTATGCAGTAGTTTCAACATTCTTTGGCATTACCCTTCTTGAGATTGGAATGAAAACTGACCTTTTCCAGTCCTGTGGCCACTGCTGAGTTTTCCAAATTTGTTGGCATATTGAGTGCAGCACTTTGACAGCATCATCTTTAGGATTTGAAACAGCTCAACCAGTATTCCTTCACCATAAATTTCAATAAAAAATAAGATTTTTATTTTATTTTTAAAAAATTTATAAATTTTTAATTTATAGCTCAGCTAGAATTCCATCACCATATTTTATTTAAATAAATAAATGTTTATTGAAATCAACTATACTTCAATAAATTAAAAAAATAAATTGTTTAGCAACATGTTATAAAATATTCTACATTTGAACATTTAAAAAAATAATCTGCAAAAATTACCAAAAAAGTTAACATCAATAATTACAAAAAAAGAAAAATTAGATATTTGCTATGCCCAGAACTTTAGTACTATCTATTTTATATAATTAGAATTACTTGAACCTCTAAATCTAAACACATTTCACCCTATATATTCTCCCAAGATAAGTGAATGTGTAAAATTTTAAAATCTGACTCAGGGAATTTTTTGGTTTAATTAAGTTCTTTGCCATTGTCACATTCAGTTATGACTTTAATATTACTAATCTTCTAATCCACTGAGGTTATATCTTTATTTTGAAGAGATATGGCATTGGGCAAAAATGTGTGGAAAGGTATTATTAGTAAATGCCAATGAGAGTTCCATGAACAATTATAAACTAGAAGAGTGTAAGTTATCATTTTCCCTTGCATTTATCAGACATTATTAAAAATTACTTATTAATTAGAAATAAGGCCTAATTTGGTAGCATATTCTTTCCTTATCTCATGAGTTACTGTTTCACAAGCACACACATAACGTCTCGTGTAGTAACATGTACTTGTGTTCTATTTACTATTAAGAGTACAGAATCTATAAAGCTGCATCTTAACATATAGATTTCTACATGGTATAATATATATCTCAGGCTATTTCTAAAACCTGGAATTCAGCCACTAGCTCTGCTGTTTTCTCAACCTCATCTTATTCATTTAGAAGGGAGCACATACAGGAGCATGAGCAGATACATTGCTCCCACAAGACCCTCTCTTCCCTTCCTCTCCTCCCTCCTTTTTCTTTCCCTCAGTGATGAATTGAATAACTCAACCCCTTTTTCTTAGGCTAAATTATAGGGTTCTATGGAAACTGAAAAAATAACGTTTCTGTGTTGCAGTTCTTTTAAAAACTTACCTTGTATCCCTTGACGGGAAGAGGGACAGTGATTTTGAATTTCCAGTTACAGTTCATTTACAAGTTCATCTTTCCCCTGCCCCAATCCTGCCCTGGCTCAAATTTTGTTCTAATTGTAAGCCCTCTGAAGGCAAGAACAATGTTTTATTTGTTTACATCTAGATCTAGGTAGTGAGCTAGTTCACATAATGGATTAATAATAACACTGATGATAATTTTTCAGATAAATTTATGACAATTGTGAGAAATTAAATAATTTTTTTAAATATCATCCTGTCAACATGTTGTTGAGCTGGTATTTGAACTAAGGCAATGTGATTCTGAGCTTGTTCTTGTGCTTTTTATGCCCATTGCCTCCAGTTAATAACAGTTGAATAAAAAAAAAAATTCCATCCCAACAAGTATCTTTTCCTTTTCTCTCAACCCAGGCAATTCCTATCTCTCTTGAAATCTTCATTCTAGTGCATTCTCTTCCTGCATTCTCTCCCTCCCTTGCTGACCTCCCATATTTACTGCTCTTAAACACAATTGTGTCATTTCTATTGCCACCTATATTTGGCCTCTGTTGATTCTTAAAGACTATAAAGCATGTTTACACAGTACTTAGGAAATTTTCTAATATCTATACACACAATTACACTTATATTCCAACTATATTATAATATTGCATATATATACAGTTGTATGAATCCTGAAGCCTATAGCAGGATTGAGATATAGAAATGACTAAATATTTCTATAGTATAACATGAAAAACTGTCAAAAATTACTTTAAAATGATTTATTTGAACAAATTATGTATGGTATAAAATATGTAAATCTTTTACTTCCAACTTTACATAAACAACAAATGTTTAAAATCAGGCATATTGCCAACACTTACTACTTTAGAATTTACAGTTGTAATAAATCTCAGAGCAAAATACTTTCTGGTTACAAGAGCAAACATATCAACTCACGCCATTTTTCTTCATTCCACCTATGTGCTTTGCTGTATAAGCAAAAAATGCTCTATTTGGACATCAGAGAGAACATGAATAAAAAGTCATTAGGTACTCCATGTGTATAATAAGCTGAGATTATGAAACCAACAAAACATCTGTTTCTCCTGTGAGGTAGTGACAACTTAAACTCTAGTTGCAGTGGCCTGCTATTAGCTACTATTAAAGCTGGTACTGACTGCACATGTCATCTCTCATTATGAAGCTGCATTAACTCATCATTTAATTCCATGCCCTTTTCAAATCATGCCCTTTAATGTTAACTTCACAAAATTGTTCTAACACTTTTAAAATACTGTAAATCCTCTACATTTATCATGTAACAATGAGATGTATTAATTTGAGGGGAAATGAAAGTATCTCTATATGTGGAATAAATGTCACTTCTCTATTGACTCTCCCTTTCCCTCTTGTCTTCCACCTTCACCAGAAATGGAAAGATATTGACTTACTTTAAGAAGCTAATCACAAAATTATTTACATGCTCACTCCTAAAAGAAGTGCATTCACTTTCAATCTATACAATGTCTGTTGATTATGCCATGTGCACATTAGATTCCTGTCTTCCTTCTTCTTAAATATTGTTACACTTACCATGACACATCCTATTGACTTATGCAGTTATAATACCATTCCTATTAGTGTAGATGTTTGTGAATTTCAAGTTTTGTTTCCATGTGGAAACATATGATACTTGAAGTCAGTAGCCATCTTTCCATGAGTCAAACATACTGCCTTGTCCTAAGTATATGCTGAATACGGTAAAAGAGTGATTTACAGAAAAATCAATTGATCCTAGGCATATGTAACAGATTAATTATAAAAATACCTGATTTGACCAGATATAAGATGTATCTTATAGAAACTAATACTTTATAGAATCTTATAGGATGTAAAGATGAACAACATAGCAATTTATAAGAACACAGATTTTCTGCATAACACTTCATAGAGGAATGCTCCCTCTGAATTATTTTTGCAAGTAAACTCTGTTCTAACAATACTGTGAGTTTCTAGATTCATTTTTATGATACCTGAAAGTGCTCTCAAAAAGGCAAGCATGCCAGTGAAAGACAGAATGGATGTCACTTGATATTTTCACCTTAAAGTTACTGTAAACTTCACTGCTTTAGTGATGTCTAGAATTAACAGTGTATAGAATTAACACCTATATTTAAGTCACCATAACTGGCTATATTGTATACTAAAAAGCACTTGGGAGGTAAACTTATGTTGTTTTCACAACATGCCAGATACAAATGTTTATAGCACTGTATTCATGAAATTATATACATAATGCATAAAGAAATTTGACAAAGAAAACATGTGAAATAGTTGACATTCCTGATAGCTAGCAATTTCACATGATTTATCATATGTCAACTCATGAGTTAAATAATGGCATTTTAGCTCATCTAAGTATTACACTCTCCTGAAGTAGATAGTTTATATTTTTACAATTATACAACCCTCATCTTTATCATTTAAACAACTATCAAGCTAATATTCTAAATAATTATACATTTAAATGTTCTGCTAAATTTTTCTGCTTTACATTATTTCTATTATTTTTTAATTTGTTAATCAAATCAATTCATAATGTCAAAAATAATGCTATCACAGAATTTGTAAAAGATATTAAAATAAGTACATAATTTCTCTTAATATACCATGTCATTAATATTTTTGAAAATACCTACATAAAGAGTCATAAAGATATTCAATCTGTTATCACAAGTGGAGAGTCATTAACTAAAGAACTGAGTTGATGATGTATTTCTGGAGATTTTAAAAAACTAATGGCATATACTTAAAATAAACAATAAGATAATTTGCACATGTATTGGCATTTTCATGGTCTCTCAACTTAAATATTAATAAAAACAATGCTCAATTTATTTGGTTTTAAGATTCCTGGAATTCACTCTGGTTTTCAAAATTAAAATTGCATTAATATAAAACAATAGATAAGAGAACACAGTCAAATGATGTGGCTAGTATGTCCAACTTATATTAGTAATTACTTATAAAAATGACTTCTGAGAACTTAGGATTAGATATGAATTCTTCTTTCATAATTTACCAACTTCTTTACAATTCATCTTTCCTATGGGTGAGCTTGATTTATTCCTCAATTATTTCATCTTTATAAGTTAATAAACATTTAATTTCACTCTCATTTCTAGGCTGACATCTCTGTGTCTTCCTGACTTTTGGCTCTAAATAAAAATAAAGGCAAACAAACAACCCCCTCTCCCACCCCCATATGCACAAAGCCAAGGCCTGATAATATGTATATATAAAACAAACTGTGAAGAAGACATTGAATGACAACTTTCAGAATATTGAATACTGCTATTTCAAATATAAAACATATATAAATTGAGAAAGATATTCTTTAAAAACATCTACACTTTTTCTTAATGTCTTACATTTGAAATAGAAATATACAATAAACCAAAAGTTGTCATGCAATGTCACTTTTATGCAGAAAATCTTAAATCCACATAAGGGAATTACTTATCACATTATTACTTATTATTTTGCTTCATCACCATATAACTTGGGTAGATTTGGTTATTTGCTTTTGGAATAAAAAGGTAAATAAGACTATTTAGTAACTAAATAAAAAACAAATCCACCTTTTAAGATAAACAGTTTTTCTACTGTAGCTATGCACATCACGTTTTCAAGAACAATTTCTAAAAACTGGATTCTTCATTAACACTGATTCACTTATTTTTATTTTTGTTCTTAGAGAAACTATATGTTTCTCATAATAAAAGTATATATTGTGTATATGTACATATATACCCATAACATTTAATTTTATTGACATTTTCCCTTTTATTATTATATACACATAATTTGAGTTTTAAAAATCCTCATATAATAAAGGAAATATATTTGTTAAAAATCATATTATTGCTTTTTAAGTTTACTGCCAACCCAATAATATAATTACATGTAATCTTTCAGCATAAAGGAATTTTGAATTATAGTCAATATTTTAATATAATAAAATGCACATAAAATTTTACAAAAACCTTATAATGATCATCATGTAGCTTTTTTAATAAAAGAATCTCAAAAACATACACACTAATTACTGTTTGCCTAAAACCTTTATTGAACCAAAAACATCAATGAATACTGGAAGGATTGGATAAACAGAAGTCTTATATTCCTTCAGTAAACTAAAAAAGGATCATTTGCCACACATCATTCAAAGCAATTTTAATATATGTTATACTTAAACCCTAATAAATACATTTATCCTTATAGATTTATAAAATATAATCTAATTTCATCTTTCCAATTCAGAAGAAATAATTACTACAAGAATGTCTATTGTCAGCTTGTTTACTTAACGTATATGCAGGACACATCATGCAAAATGCCAGGCTGGATGAATCACAAGCTGGAAATCATGATTGCCTGGAGAAATATCAGCAAATTCAGATGTGTAGATGACACCACTCTAATGACAGAAAGTGAAGAGCAACTAAAGAGCCTCTTGGCTGATGCAAAGAGCTGACTCTTAAAAAGACCCTGATGCTGGGAAAAGAAGGCAAAAGAAAGGGGTGGCAGAGCATGAGATGGTTAGACAGCATCACTGACTCAATGGACACGAATTTGAGCAAATTTCAGGAGATAGTGAAGGACAGAGGAGCCTGGCATGCTGCAGTCCATGGGGCTGCAAAAAGCTGGACATGACTTAGTGACTCTACAACAAAGTACTTTAGAATTTATTCTATTATCTTCATTTGCCATAATGAAACACATGAATATTGATCATTTTTTTAACGTGCAAATAAAACAGTATGGAACTGCATGACACAGATTAGTTACCAGAGATCAGAACTTATATGTTTAAGTCAGGCATTTTCTATCTTCCTTCCTGTAAGTGACTTTAGATAACACCTACTATACAAACAAAGCTAGTGGAAGTAATGGAATTCCAGCTGAGCTATTTCAACTCCTAAAAGATGATGCTGTAAAAGTGCTGCACTCGATATGCCAGTAAATTTGGAAAACTCAGCAGTGGCCACAGGACTGGAACAGGTCAGTTTTCATTTCAATCCCAAGAAAAGGCAATGCCAAAGAATGTTCAAACTACCACACAATTGCACTCAGCTCACACACTAGCAAAGTAATGCTTGAAATTCTCCAAGCTAGGCTTCAACAGTACATGAACTGAGAACTTCAAGATGTTCAAGCTGGATTTAGAAAAATTGCCAACATCCATTGGATCATAGAAAAGGTCAGAGAGTTCCAGAAAAACATCTACCTCTGCTTTGTTGACTATACCAAAGCCTTTGATTGTGTGGATCACAAAACATGTGGAAAACTCTTCAAGAGATGGGAATACCAGATGACTTTAACTGCCTCCTGAGAAACCTGTATGCAGGTCAAGAAACAACAGTTAGAATGGACATGGAACAACAGACTGGTTCCAAATTGGGAAAGGAGTATGTCAAGGTTGCATATTGTCATCCTGCTTATTTAACTTATATGCAGAGTACATCATGTGAAATGCCACAATGGATGAAGAACAAGCTGGAATCAAGACTGTTGGGAGAAATATCAATAACCTCAGATATGCCGATGATACCACCCTTATGGCAGAAAGTGAAGAGGAACTGAAGAGCCTCCTGATGAAAGTAAAAGAGGAGAGTGAAATAGCTAGCTTAAAACTCAACATTCAAAAAACAAAGATCATGATACCCAGTCCCATCACTTCTTGGCAAATAGATAGGGAAACAATGGAAAGAGTGACAGACTTTATTTTTGGAGGCTCCAAAATTATGGCAAATGGCGACTGCAGACATGAAATTAAAAGGCACTTGTTCCTTGGAAGAAAATCTATGATAAACCTAGGTAGCATATTAAAAAATGGAGACATCATTTTGCTGACAAAGGCCCATCTAGTCAAAGCTCTGGATTTTCTAGTACTCATGTATGGATGTGAGAGTTGAACTATAAAGAAAGCTGAGCACCGAAGAATTGATGCTTTTGAACTGTGGTGCTGGAGAAGACTCTTGAGAGTTCCTTGGACTGCAAGATCAAACCAATCAATCTTAAAGGAAATCAGTCCTGCATTTTCATTGAAGGACTGAGGCTGAAGCTGAAACTCTAATACTATGGCCACCTGATATGAAGAACTGACCCATTGGGAAAGACCCTGATGCTGGGAAAAATAGAAGGCAGGAGGAGAAGGGGATGACAAAGGATGAGAAGGTGAGATGGTATCATGGACTTGAGGGACGTGACTTTGACCAAGCTCCAGGATTTGCTGATGGTCAGGGAAGTCTGGCATGCTGCAGTCCATGGGGTCTCAAAGAGTCAGACACGACTCAGAGATTGAACTGAACTGAACTTTCTGATTCAATTCCCAAGTAGTATCAAGGGGGAAAAGTGAATTTCTAGAATTACAAATTAAGATTAAAAATAATTTTATAATTAAATATTTTTATTTGAAGCTTACTGGTATATGACATTAAGTTACAACTGAGTTCAACTTCAGTTCAACACCCAACTTTGGGGGGGAAAAATGGCTTATATTTTACCTCATAAAGGAAATTTCATTTGTGAACTATCCAACACCATACCTAAAATATTGTTCCAATTGTCTGATAATTAATATTAAAAATTCATACCTCTGTAATTACTTTCAGCCTGGCAATTGCAAAGATAGTTTCATAATACCAAAGGTAGAATTTGCCCTACAGGCATTTGGGAGAATGCCAAGTGACTAGACTAGAGGGTTACTTAATTGTTCCTGAAATTAAAGATGAACAAGTTCTAAATGTATGTCTTATCATTGTTTCTGTATTTCTTGATAACCTTCCCCATCAGTATGTTAAGAGAAAACGTCACTCACCATGTGGTTCATAAATTACATTCTTTGGGCAACTCTATTCAGTTTTGCTAACTTTCTGAGAGTGACAAAATTAAAAAGATTGAAAGTAAAAAAATAAAATAAAATAAGCCAGGCTTGTTCAAAATAAAGTAATGCCTTTCCAAGTTGTTGTTGCCATTCAGTCACTAAGTTTATATATGTTTCAAAAACAGCTCAAATGTATATAAGAAAAAGATACATTCCAAACTGAGGAGAAAGGCAGACAATGCGTTGTTGTTCAGTCACTAAATCATGTCTGATTCTTTGCGATGTCATGGACTATAGCACACCAGTCTTCCTAATCCTTCATTATCTCCCGGAATTTGCTAAAACTCATGTCCATTGAGTTGGTGATGCCATCCAACCATCTCATCCTCTGGCATCCCCTTCTCCTGTCCTCAATTTTTCTCAGTATCAGGGTCTTTTCCAATGAGTCAGCGCTTCCCATCAGACAACCAAAGTATTAGAGCTTCAGCTTCAGCATCAGTCAATCCGTTGAATATTTAGGGTTGATTTCCTTAGGATTGAGTGGTTTGATCTAAGTCCTATGAAACATATTATTTAGCATAAATTAAATGCCAATACAACTAATCTTTTTTTTAGAAATATGTTTATATTAAATTCACTCATCAGATTTCAATGAGAGACGTGTGTGTTTTCCCTTGCCATCATTTTATACAAGATAATATGGAGAGCACACAGGACATTAGAGGTAATTCTGAACATCAACCTTATTGTGCTATTTACTTTTCATTAGCCAAGTGGATTTCTCAGATATGAATCATCGGGTGAATATGTGCTATTCATTCTTGAGCACACATAATAATGAGGAGAGAAAAAAGGAAAACAGAAAGTGATAAATATGCTAACATTTATTGAATATTTTCCATTTGACATGCAGTGCACAAGACAATTTTATACACCTTACCTAATTTTTCTGCCCAGTACGTAATAAGAATTAATATGTACTTTTTATATTGACACAATTTCATTCATAAAACCATGTATTTAGACAGTAACAAAATGGTAAATCACATTCAGGAAGTATTCGCTTGCTAGTGCTGTATAACAATATAACTACAACATGACCATCTTCAGTCCAGTTCAGTCACTCAGTTGTGTCTGACTCTTTGCAACCCCTCGGATCGCAGCATGCCAGGGCCCCCTGTCCATCACCAACTCCCGGAGTCTACCCAAACCCATGTCCATTGAGTCAGTGATGCCATCCAGCCATCTCATCCTCTGGCAGCCCCTTTTCCTCCTGCCTTCAATCTTTCCTAGCATCAGGGTCTTTTCAAATGAGTCAGCTCTTCACATCAGGTGGCCAAAGTACTGAAGTGTCAGCTTCAACATCAGTCCTTCCAGTGAACACCCAGGACTGAGCTCCTTTAGGATGGACTGGTTGGATCACCTCGCAGTCCAAGGGACTCTCGAGTCTTCTCCAACACCACAGTTCAAAAGCATCTTAAAACAAAGTACATTTATTATTTCACAGTTGCACTGGGTCAGGAGTAGGTGTACAAAGTGGTAACCAAGGTGTTTATTGGATTTCTATTCTCATCTGAGGCTCCACTGGGAAGGAATTTTCTTCCAACCTCATGTGGTTGCTGGCAGAACTAGGTTCCTCACAGGCTGCTCTTGGTAGCTGCTGATCTCAGACCTCACGTGTGGCAGCACCCCACATGGCAGCTTGCTTCTTTAAAGGCCAAAAGAGTATTTAAGCAGAAGGGAATTTCCTTGCACCCCTGAGTTGCAACCGTATATAACATAATTACATACAGACAATTATTTTTGCTATATTCTATTGATTAGAAGCAAATCATAGGTTCTACTGACATTCACAGGGAAGAAATAACACAAGCACATGAACACCAGAAGGTGGACATCACGGTGGCCACTCCGTACACCACACAGGCCTGGTGGTGGTGGTTTAGTCGCTAAGTCACGTCTGACTTTTGCAAGCCCGTGGACTGTAGCCCACTAGGCTCCTCTGTCCATGGGATTTTTCCAGGCAAGAATACTGGAGAGGGTTGCCATTTTCTTCTCCACCACTGACCTATGTAGCTCCAAATTTTGCATTATCTGCCTAATATAAATATATGCCACTTAATTGAGAGAGTGCTATCCTCTAATGACACAGAGGTCAAAGAGCCTGACTATTAGGTAAGATTTGAAATGATAGAAATTGCCTTTTGAGGGTATGTGTTTTGTGAAGCACAGATAAACAGTTTTCTTTTTGAATCAACACAAATCAACACAAATCTATGAAGTAGGCAAATCTATAGGAAATAAATTCACCATAAAACAAATATACAGTGATTGAAGAGAGAAAAAAACAAAGTTAAGATAATCAGAAAATTCAGTGAAAGATGTAATTAGTGCAATTTTGTTTTGGACATGAGCAATGCTTTACTTCAAGAAAAAAATCCAAACTCACATAGATAGGAACAATGAATTAAAAAGTATTTATAAAAGGGGAGTAATGAAAAGTGAGAGTGATGAGAATTAATGAATAAGCTAAATCTAAAACATTTTTTTAAGGAAGAAAGTTAAATTCAGATTTACCAAAAAATCTGTGTGTGTGTGGTGCTTTAGTACACACACAAAAAAAAGACTCATTGAAAGGATATTTTCATCTTTATTGGAGTGGTGAGCACTATCACACATTCACAAAAGTGTATATTTAGTGTCAAAAAGGAGAGGGAGGAAAGGTAGAATTCACAAAGTTGTAAGTTTATCACATGGAAAAGCCCCGTGTTATACATAGTATAACAACATACAACAAAATTGATGTCAATTCCAAGTTTCAATATACTAAGGAGGCTAAATTACCCAGGAGAACCAACTACCGGGGGGAAAAAAGTAATAAATTCAAAAGTATTTTGAAGAGAGAATTTATTTTATTCAATAAGTTTTATCTTATGAAATCCTAGGCTCAAAAACATGAGTTTAAGCTTTGTCATTATTGCATGTTAGAGACTACAGAGTGTCTGAAAAATCATAAATATCTGAAAGATAAATTTTCAATCTATATGGAGACTTGTCTTCATCAAAGTTTCAGATTCTTGAACAGTTTGGAATAAATCGGCTTTATGGTTCACAAGATATAGTCTCATTTGGTTTATGCCTTTAAGAGCCCAAACCTTACAAAATATATATGGTATATAATACACATATACACTTAAGCGTATGTCCTTTGTAACAAAATTGAGATATAGGTAATATACACACATTAAAGACACAAGTAAATCAGAAAAATCTTTCTAACCTGAATTTGCATTATTTTCCATTGAACTTAACATATATTTCTCCTGCTTTTCCCCTCTACTCAATATTATTAATATTTCATTGCTTATTTCATTGTTTTGGAGAGCATTTGCTTGCAGGAATGACATAGTTGAGATGATTCTTGGAAAACACAGAAATAAAGTGCTATGGAAGCTAAATAAGGATTTTCAATGTGTTCTATTTGGTTTTTGTTGCTCTTGTTAAGTATCTCTTACTTTTTTGTACTGATACTTCTTAGTTTCTGAATAAAACCCAAGATTATCAACAACTGAGCCCCACTTTTTCTGAACTCAAGAAAAAGCACCAGGTATGAAAGGAGATCAACTTTGCTCTAGATTAGAAATTAGAGAGCTTTTAACAAAAACAATAATGTGAAGGTTTTAGCTTTAAAGACTTGAGAGGAAACTTCATAAATATCAATTCCCCTGGATCAAAATGAATGCTTCAGAACCACTTTAAATAACATTTATATTACCAGGATGTGGCAAATATTTATTCAGTGTTAACAAAGCTTTTATGATGCAGAACTGTTGATTCTAGGAAAAACAAAGGCTAGATCTCTCAAAGACTCTGAAAGTAAGCTATTCAAATAGATCCCTCAGTAAGTAGTTCCAAAAGTACATAAACACATTACATTAATTCACGCTTCAAAAATCTGATTGTATACACTTTGAGGATTTAATATAGGTTTTATGTCGGTGCAAAATTGGAAGTAACTTGCATGCTAATAGGTGGGCTCTAATTTCAGGATACAGTCTTTAACAGTTGCTATTATTAAATGCAAACATCATAATTTTATTGACAAAAATTTATTTAGAGTTTAGTTAGAATAATTTAGGTAGAGTTACTAGTTTCATGGCACTGACTCTTCCTTTTATGTAGTCAACTGCCACATAATGAAGTCTCCAATGTTTTTAGTAAAGCTTCCTAATATCTCTACAAATATCTTCAACATGTTTTAAGTCATTTATATTGTAAACCATTTCTCTGGCTGTTGCTTATGCCAAAACAATTAAATATGAAAAGAACAGTCTTTTCAATAAGCAGGGCTGGGAAGACTAGGTATCGACATGCAAAAAATAAATAAAGTTGAACTTCTACTTCACACCACATATAAAAATTAATTCAAAATGGATCAATGATCTGAATGCAGGTGTAAAACTAAAGAAAAGTAAATCATTGTGCCTTTGTCTTAGACCATAGTGACTTAACACTGTACCAAAAGTGCAAGCAAGAACAAAAGATAAACAAGACATCATCACAATTAAAACTAGGTATTGTGTGCTAAAAGACACCATGAAGATAGTGAAAAAATAATGCATAGAATGGGAGAATATTGTTGTAAACCAAGTATCTGATGAGGGACTTGTATCTAGGATATATGAAGAGCCATTATAACTTAATTTAAAAAATTACAATTGTCAAAGGATCTAAAGAGGTATTTATACAAAGCAGATGTACAAATTATAATAAGTACGTGAAAAGTTCAGTTATTTTGGTGAAGAGTACAAAAATTTCTCAAATGCTCAAACACAGAGCTTGCCACATAACACAGCAATCGCACATGTAGGTTTATACCCAAGTGAGATGAAAACATTCTTACACAAAAATTTGCATACAAATGTTCACATCAATAAATTCATAATAACAAAATTGGAGAAAGAACTCAAATATCCATCAACTTAAGAATGGTTAAATAATATATTTCATAACTATATAATGAATTGTTACATGGTGGTAATAAAGGAATGGCTTCCCTGGGTGACTCAGAGGGTAAAGCATCTGTCTGTAATGCAGGAGACCCAGGTTCCATCCCTGAGTTGGGAAGATCCCCTGGAGAAGGAAGTGGCAGCCCACTCCAGTACTCTTGCCTGGAAAATCGCATGGATGGAGGAGCCTGGTAAGCTACAGTCCATGGGGTCGCAAAGAGTCGGACACGACTGAACGACTTCACTTTCACTTTCAGTAATAAAGGAATATAATACTGATGATATTATAATGGAAATGAACCTAGAAAGCCATTATGCTGAGGAAAAGAAACCATTAGTAGTTGTAGTGTAGCGTTAGTCTCACAGTCACGCCCGCCTCTTTACAATGCCATGGACTGTAGCCCATCAGGCTTCTCCAGGCAAGATACCGGAATGGATAACTTCTTTGGGAGATCTTCCCAACCAAGGCAATCTGCATTGCAGACAGACTTTTTTACCATCTGAGCAACCAGGGAAGCCCAAAAGAAGCCATTAAGTTGTAACTTTTAAATGAGTTGATGTTATGGTCTTTAAAGTATCTCTCAATGTTGTTCAGTCTCTAAGTCATGTTCCACTATTTGTGACCCTATGGATTGCATCACACCAGGTTTCACTCTCCTTCACTCTCTCCCAGAGTTTGCTCAAATTCACGTCCATTGAATCAGTGATGCTATGTAACCAACCCATCCTCTGCCACCCTCTTCTGTGTCTTCAATCTTTCCCAGCATCAGGATCCTTTCCAATGATTCAGGTTTTCACATCAGGTGGCCAAAGTATTGATTGGAGATTCAGCTCCATGAAGAGATGGGACCAAATGCCATGATCTCAGTTTTTTGAGTGTTGAGTTTTAAGCCAGCTTTTTCACTCTCCTCTTTCACCCTCATCAAGAGGCTCTTTAGTTCTGCTTCACTTTCTGCCATTAGAGTGGCATAATCTGCATATCTGAGGTTGTTATTTCTCCTGGCAATCTTGATTCCAGCTTGTGATACATCCAGCCCAGTATTTCACGTGATGTACTCTGCATATGAGTTAATTAAGCAGGGTGACAATATATACAGCTTTATCTTACTTCCTTCCCAATTTTGAACCAGTTCTTTCATGTAAGGTTCTAACTATTGCTTCTTAACCCACATACAGGTTTCTCAGGAGACAGGTAAAGTGGTCTGGTATTCCCATCTCTACCACAGTTTGTTCTGATCCACAGTCAAAGGTTTTATTGTAGTCAATGAAACAGAAGTCAATGTTTTTATGGAATTCCCTTGCTTTTGTTATGATCCAACAAGTGTTGGCAATTTGATCTGTGGTACCTCTGCCTTTTCTAAAGCAGCTTGTACATCTGGAAGTTCTCAGTTCACATACTGCTGAAGCCTAGCTTAGAGGATTTTGAGCATAGCCTTACTAGCAGGCAAAATGAGTGCAACTGTCTGGTAGTGTGAACATTCTTTGGCATTGCCATTCTTTGGGACTGGAATGAAAGCTGACCTTTTCCAATCCAGTGACCACTGCTGGGCTTTCCAAATTATTGATATATTGAGTGAAATGCTTTAACAGCATTATCTTTTAGGATTTTAAATTGCTCAGTTAGAATTCCATCACCTCCACTAGCTTTGTTTGTAGTAATAATGCTTTCTAAGGTCCACTTGACTTCATACTTCAGGATGTCTGGCTCTAGGTGAGTGACCATACAACTGTGGTATTCTGGGTGTTTAAAAATGTTTGTGTAGTTCTGTGTATTCTTGCTACCTCTTCTTAATTCCTTCCACATCTCTTATGTCCTTACCATTTCTGTATTTTAGCTTGCCCATGCTTGCATGAAATGTTTCTTGATATTTCCAATTTTCTTGAAGAGATCTCTAGTCTTCCCCATTCTATCATTTTCCTCTACTTCTTTGCATTGTTCATTGAAGAAGGTTTTCTTATCTCTCCTTGCTCTTCTCCAGAATCTGCATCCAGTTGGGTACATCTTTCCCTTTCTCCCTTGCTTTTCACTTCTCTTCTAGTCTCAGCTATTTGTAAAGCCTCCTCAGACAACCACTTTGCCTTCTTGCATGTCTTTTTCTTTGGGATGGTTCTGGTCACTGTCTCCTGTACAATGTTATGAACCTTAGTCTACAGTTCTTCCGGCACTCTGTCTACCAGGTCTAATCCCTTGAATCTATTTGTCACTTTCTCTGTATAATCTTAAGAGATTTGATTTAGGTCATACCTAAATGACCTAGTGGTTTTCCCCACTTTCTTCAATTTAAGCCTGAATTTTGCAATAAGGAGCTGATTATCTGAGCCACAGTCAGCTCTAGGTCTTGCTTTGTTGACTGCATAGAGTTTTCCAAGCTTCAGCTGCAAAGATTATAATCAATCTGGTTTCACTATTGACCATTGGTGATGGTCACGTACAGAATTGTCTCTTGTTTTTTGGAAGCGGGTGTTTGCTATGACTAGTGTGGTTCCTTGACAAAACTCTGTTAGCCTTTGCCCTGCTTCATTTCGCACTCCAAGTCCAAACTTTCCTGTTACTCCAGGTATCTCTTGACTTCCTATTTTGCATTCCCTCTATGATGAATAAGACATCTTTCTCTGGTGTTCTAAAAAGTGTTATTTCTAGAGAGTTTATTATGTCTCAATAAACCTATTTAAAATATATTGATATATACTTCATATTTGTGTTGCTATTTTAAACAGCACTTCATTTTGAATTATATCTGTGCTCATTCATAAAATGCATGTGTGCACTTTGTATATTGATTATATCCAGATTGTTTCATGGAATTTGAATTTTTATTGTAACGGTAAATTTAGTGACTAATTCTGGAGGAAGAGAGAGCTTTTACAACAGATAAATATGTGTTCATTTGTATTCTTTGAATCAGAGAAAACATTTAAGTTCAAACTGCTTACAGCAAAAATTCCTCTTCACTACAGACAACTATTAAAAGGAGGGACATCCTTCCTTCCTGTCCTCTAATATTTTACTATGTCTCCATTATGTGTCTCAGATTCCCAAAATACATTTCACAGTTGCCTATCATGCCATAAATGGTGGTCACTCCAAAAGGTCACTAACTCTGTAGCTATACTTCCTCTTCAGCAGTCCATCCCCATGGAGTTTACACTCCTAATTGTCACTCTTTATCTCACTAGTTTCCAGATCCAGAAAACAGTCGCGGTTATCTATTGCAAAATATCACAATCTCTACTCTCAACTTTCCCTTCACCTTCCTAGTCTATTTCCAACCCAAGTCTCCCTCTAGCCTTTTGCTTTATTCCAAAGTAGTACAGGTGGAGACAGGAAAGCACCATCCCACTACAGTACAGTCCTTTATAGACCCACACATCACCCCTCTCACATACCTGGAAAGTTTCATCTCCCGGGTTCCTGCCAATCTACCATTATTCACATCTTAATTTTTGGTCATTGAAATATTCTCCACACGATCCTTCCAATATTCTGGCCTCTCAAGCTTTTGAAGCCCACTCCTCCAATAATCTTTTCTTTCTGTTTGCCTCAACTAAACATGCTTCTACTCAGTCCCTGTGTCTTATCATAAATGCAAACCTTCCTATAACACAACTGCAAGCAGCTATGCTGAACACCATCTCCCATTCTTCATATTAATCCCCTTTAGTTCTCCATCAACCCCTCTACCTTGACATAAATTCCAACTAATTTAAATTAAATCTCCCTCACTCTCCTCTGGATTTTACTCCACTGTGGTCAATTGCCCTTTTGTGTATACTTTGACACCTTGCCTTCTTTTCTTTTTAAATCTTACTTCCTTGACTAGGCTTCTTTAACTTAAAAACAACACACCTGACAGAAATATTTTCTTCATACAGATGGCAAACAACTTCAAAGAAGCTTCAGAGATTTGTAGAATGTCTCCCCAATCTGACTGCACACTTTCCAAAGATAACGGCATTCCTAAGTCATGTCCTTCTCCAATCTTGACTTTTGCCTAAACTGTTTTTGGTGCACTGAATTCCAAGTGAGTCTAGCAATGTCTAATTTCTATTCATTCAAATAATACATATTGGTTGATGTCTTTCATTTAACCAGGTCCTCATTTAGGTGCTAAAAATACAACCATATACAAAATCAGCAAGTTTCAAGGTCTTTTGAAGTTTAAATCCTTCTGCAAGAAGAAGGGCTTCTCAGGTGGCGCTAGTGATAAAGAATCCACCTGTCAATGCAGGAGACACAGGTTCAATCCTGGGTCAGGAAGATACCCTGGAGGAGGAAATGGCAACCCACTCCAATATTCTTGCCTGAAAAATTCCATGAAGGGAAGAGTCTGGTGGGCTATAGTCCATGGGGCCACAAAGAGTTGGGCACAACTGAGTAACTGAGCATGCGTGCAAGAAGAAAATTTTAAATTAATAAAGAATTGATAGTAAAATAGTTTAGTGTTAGTCAATCAGACATGTCCGACTCTTTGCGGGCCCATTGACTGGCTCGCCAGGCTCCTCTGTCCATGGGATTCTCCAGGCAAGAATACTGGAGTGGATTGCCACTCCCTTCTCCAAAGATAGTTTAAGATGGTGATAAATACTTAAAAGGGAAAAAATCGAGACAATGTTCTGAGCCATCAGGGGAGTCCACAAATGAGAGAACATGCTGGTAATTGTAGCAGACAGAAGAGTCAAGAAAAACATTTCTGAGCAGTTCAGATTTTAGTTGATACCCAAAAGGTGTGAGGCAGGTAGACACTCAGGTTTTGCCAGGAGTGCACATGGGTAAGGGAGAAGTCAGAGCTGATGTACTAGAATAGTAGAAAAATTCATAGGCTCAAGTGGTAGAAAGATCAGCCTGACCACGGCAGGATAAAACCGGAGGAGAATTATAATTGTTATAAGCATAGATGACACCATTGTTACTGTGTGGGTGAGATCAAGTCAGAGAGGATATTTCTCAAAATATATACACTTAGGATTTTCTTTCTTTCAAATGAAATTTACCTTTCTATTCAAAACTGAGCTATAATTGTTTCCACTGAGAAAACTAATAAAATATCTAATTCCAAAAAGCTCTTTGCCTGGTTTTCAAGTTCCTACAGGACTTCTATTATTCTCCAGAGATTACATATGGGTTATTCTCAGATATTGACAATATTCATTCAACTTATTTTCCTTTGATTAAACTTTCTCTTTACACTTCTAATTGAGTTCTACCACTTCAAATATTGAATCTTTCTAACAAGCTTAATCTTTTACTACCTTTTCCTAGGAAATACCATATAATTCATATTTTTTCATGGCAGCTTATTTGGAAGTACTGGCTCAAAGATGATGAAAACTCTCATTTCATCTGTCTTGTAAATCCAGGAATTTATTTTCTCAGTATTTTGTTCTTGAAACTCATCTTTTTTCTTGATTGTACAAGTGAGCTATTACAGTATAAAAAGAAATTCAAGCAATACAGAGAGATATCAGAAAGAAAGAAAACATCATCCTAAATCACATTAAAATGTAGTAACACAATTCTCACTGGGCATGTGCACTTGCAAAATGAGAACATACTTCATATGAGGCATTTTCACTCAACATATATAGCAGGCATCTTTCCAAAACATTAAATACAGACTGCCATAACCATTTTAACAGTTATAAACCGTAACTGGGATGACTCCATGGATGAAATGTATATTGTGTTGCTGTTGTTGTTCAGTTGCTTAGTCGTGTCCAACTCTTTGAGATCCCATGGACTACAGCACACCAGTCTTCCCTGTCCTTCACTATCTCCTGGAGTTTGCTCAAACTCATGTCCATCGAGTCGGTGATGCCATCCAGCCATCTCATCGTCTGTTGTCCCCTTCTCCTCCTGCCTTCAATTTTCCCAGCATCACGGTCTTTCCTAATGAGTCAGCTCTTTGCATCAGGTGGCCAAAGTATTGGAATTTCAGCTTCAATCCTTTCGATGAGTATTTGGGGTTGATTTCCTTTAGGATTGATGGGTTTGATCTCCCCGCTGTTCATTATTATAAGTTCCTAGAAATTTTTTGGTTTTGTCAAAAATAACTACTTATACTTAAGATACACTACACATTCACCTATAATGACTACTGGAATACTTGGACTAATTTGCACCTCCAGCAACAGTACCTAGAGTATATCTGAACTCTTTTCAAAATCTGGCTACTTAAATGTCTTAAGTATTTGTATTACTTGTCAATTTATGACATACAAATTGTGTTTTAATTTTGTCAGGCATGCTTTTGATTATTAGCAAAGTTGAATAACTTTTCATGAATTTATCACATATATATAACTATTAATTTTTAATGTCTTTCTTCAGTTTTAATATTTTTGTATATTCTTTTATATTGACAGTATGCTTTTACTCATATGTGATGCAAGTGTTCTGCTAGTTTTTGATGTGCCTTATAGATTTTTATTAATTTTCTATGTTTTACAATTTCAGTATTTATGTTTAATCAGAATTTAATAGTATATGTTGCTATAGAATCATGACATTTACATATAGAAAAAATTACTTTGCCAACATTTTGTATAATAAATTGTTTTACTTTTTACACTCACAAAGTAAAATGTACTAAGACTTATTTTGACAAAATAATAAATAAATAAAGCAGAGATGTATGTTACAACCAGAAGTGGGAGAGATTACACATCAAGTCTCTCAGAAAATGTGAGCCTTTCCGATGCTTTAGCAATTCAAGTTTTCTTCTGTTTCAAGTTGTTTGAGTTCAACTGGATTGTGCAGAAGACAGAAGGATACCTGCAAATGTTCTTTTACAAAATCATCTATCTTAGTAGTCCTTATACACAGGATGATCTATCACATTCTTCACAATTTTTAGTAAACTGTCATCAGTCAGTACAGATGCAGGCTGACCTAGAGGAAATGTCCTAGAGAACCGTTGCTGGCAAAGTTCTCATCTCTTTAGTGTTCGATGCTGGAGAGCTCACAGGAAAAACTGAATGACTGGGGGGGTCCAAAGTGCGGCAGAGGGGAGCATTCAGGGGTCATCAGGAGAGATTTCGATATTTTAAGAAACACTAAAGATACCATACAGAAACATACCTGCTGAATAACAACTCCACAGAGATATGAAACTAAAGTACTATATTTTGCGTAAATTCAATACATAAACCTCCTTTTCATATCACATACACGATTCATGCTTTACTGTTTTCTGTTAAATAATGATTACTTGATGTATATATTTTTAAGAATATTAAGTAATCAGCTCAAAGTGTTTACCTTATCATTTATGAAAATTAAGGGATTTACTAAGATCTTTTTATTTTTCCCACATGTAAATATTAGTAACTTCCATAAAAGAAAATCAGGCTATAATCCCTAGTAAGCAAACTATTGAATTTGGTTAGATAACACTTAATTTCATTTTTTTAAAATATTCAACACTAATACTCAGATACGTAAATCACAATAATTCTGTTTATTTCAAAGATTATGTGAAATAATCAATAATAAGTATACAACTTTGACTTAGTATTTTGTGTGACTGATATATTTAAATATATATTATGACTTAATTAGGGCTTCCCAGGTGGCGCTAGTGGTAAAGAACCCACCTGCCATTGCAGGAGATAAAAGAGATGAGGGTTTGATCCCTGGGTCGGGAAGATCCTTTAGAAGAGGGCATGGCAACCCACTCCAGTATTCTTGCCTGGAGAATCCTTATGGACAGAAGAGCCTGGCAGGGTATACTCTCATAGAGTCACAGAGTCAGACAAGACTGAAGTGACTTAGCATATCACAGGACTTAATTAAATTAATGATCATTAAGTGAATCTAATACAGGTGGCCTATTGTGTAACCAGGAACATATAGTGTTTGTCTCAACAACAGACCCAAACATACAGAAATATTTTATTTCAATTGAATTATTTCTAATTATTGGGGAGGGGGGTTCAACAAAAAGTTCACCTTCTTTAAATTCAAACTTTTGTCTGTCCCTTACAATAATTTTTTCTTAAAAATATATTTCTGCTAATACCTAAAATTAAAAAATTAATTCTCTTTCAAGTAATTATAGTTTTCTTTGTATTTTTCCATCTAAATCCCTCTTTAAAAAAATCTGGTCTTCAAAACAACCCTCTTGGTTAAGTAGGACAGTTTTATTATCACCAGTTTTATAGTCAAAAGTATCTCCTAACATCAGACCTGGAAAGTGACAGATGAAAAGCTGAATCAATGTTTCCATCTTCTTTTCTGTGTTCTGTTAAATTCTCCTTTTAAAATATGCTTCATCTAAATAGTAAATGTGGAAATCTTCAGTTTTTAAGTGAAATTCATTTTTATTATATAATTCTTACATTTTCCTTCATATTTTACATAGTCTATAATTGAGTCTGATATTCAGCCACCTATAGATTATGGGTTCAAGTAAGGCTAAATAATCTTTATAAGCCTCACTCTATTGATTTATAAAAGTAATTATTATTATCACCTTATGTCACTAACTGTTTACTTAACTGTGTAAGTTTGCCTTATTAAACTTATGAAAAGTCTTTAAACTAGGACTAAATCCATGGACAGTGGAGTCTGGAGGGCTACAGTCCAAAAGGTCGCAAAGAGTCAGGACTGAGCAGCCGAGCACACACACACTAGAGCAAATTAATTTATGTAACTTCAAAATAAGTGGTTCGAGTAAGAACAGCCTTCAAAACAAGAATTATGTAACTGCAAGACTCTGTTGATCACAGAGGTAAAATATTCTTACATCTGGCAGGCACCTGTCACATTTGTCAGACATAACACCTGCTCAATTTGCTATTACATTGGCACCACTTTAAATTCAGTTTGAAACCACCAGGTCAGTTTTTCAACCTTTAAATCCCAAACTTAGATGGCCACTTGTCTTCAGAAAAAATAAAAAAATAAAAAATTACACAGGTTCACTGAATGTGAGGCAGCCTGTAAATGAGTTAGAACTATTCCATATAACTTTCTTTGATTTGATTTCACTTGTCAATTTTTCCCCCTTATCCTCCTCCTGGTGTTCACATTAATAGTCCAGACCAGTGATTTCTACTCTTAAATCTTTGCTGTCAACTTTTGACATAGCAAATAGTTTATTTTAATTAGGAAAATAAAAGGTATAAATATATCTAGAGCTTGTAACAAATATGGTTAATATCTAAAGGGTTTGGTCTGCTCCTTTCAAAAACACAGCAATTCATTTCAGTAGCCTTAACGAAATTCATGTCCTGAAGTCCTATCTATGAATAAAGCATGATAATTATCTACAATGCTTATGAATTTGTATTTAGCATAGTATTAGCTAAAATAAAAGACTTTCTTGCATTCCTGAGATATGTGTGATGATCTCACTCAGCTGGCAGACAACCATCAAAAACCAGTAAGTGGATTTCAATACCCGTGACCCCTATGATTGCCTGCAAGCCTGCCGAACCCAGACTGGCGGTGAGGTAAGACATACTCCACAGGTGTCCAGATATGTAACTGCAGAAACTGCAGCAAGGCACCTCCTCCAAAAACAGAAAGTCTTAAACAGACAACAGCAAGGGTGATAGTACGATAAAACAGTGTCATTTGGAGGCCAGCCACTGAACATGGAGCAAAACCCATTAAGAAAGTAGCTACATGGATCGTTCTTAATCCTCCCACCCAGACCATGAATGGCCCCGGATATTTGCCTATGCTCTCCCATGATTCATTTCTTCTCCCCTGTGCTCTGTTTTATTTTAGGAAGGCTGCTATCCCCAAACCATACTTTCAAAGCTCTCTTGCCAGCAACCATTGTTGTGAATGGACAGAGGAGAATGGTGGCTATGGTCCACAGGGTCACAAAGAGTCGGTCACAACTGAGTGACTAACACACAATGCACAAAGAGGCACTGGCAGAAGCAAAAGCAGAGAGAAGTGGCTGTCCTACTGCTGTGGGTGGCTTCTCCTACCTGGATGCAGACTTTTCAAGGGACAGGGCTTTCATCCATTTAACACATTAAATGTCTTCTCCCTTTTCTGGCCTCCGCCTTCTGTGCTGAGAAACTACCCACTTACTGTGATCACTGTTCTAGTGTATATGTGTGCCTGCTTTCTCCTGGCTACTTTTAATGTTTTATGTTTTGCTTTCAGTTGTTTAAACATGATGTGTTCAGATTTATTATTTTTTTCTCCTTCATTTATCCTGCTTCAGGTTCTTTCAGTTCTTTGGATGAGTAAATGGAAGAGTTTATCAATTTTCAAAAATTCTCAGCCAGTGTCACTTCAGATATTCTTTTCCTACCTCACTCACTGTCTCCTCTCCTTTTGGGACTCCAATTATTCTTATTAACACAGGTCAGAAGGAGAAAAACAAAGATCATCTATTAAGGCATGTATGTGGAATCTAGAAAAAATGATATGGATGATACTATTTGCAAAGTAAAAGTGGAGACAAAGATGTAAGATCAAAGGTATAGATACCAAGGGGGAGAGTGAGGCAGTGGCATGAAGTGGGAGATTGGGATGGACAAGTATAGACCACTATGTATAAAATAGATAATTAAAGAGAAACAACAACATAGGACACTGAACTCTACTCAGTGCTCTGAGGTGACCTAAACCGGAAGGAAATTTAAAAAAAGAGAAGATACATGTACATATACAGTTGATTCATTTTGCTGTATAGCAGAAAGTAACACAACATTGTAAATCAACTATCAGTTCAGTTCAGTCACTCAGTCATATCCAGCTCTCTGCGACCCCACGGACAGCAGCACACCAGGCCTCCCTGTCCATCACCAACTCCCAGATCTTGCTCAAACTCATGATCATCGATGCCATCCAACCATCTCATCATTTGTTGTCCTCTTCTCCTCCCACCTTCAATCTTTCCCAGCATCACGGTCTTTTCCAAGGAGTCAGTTCTTCCCATCAGGTGGCCAAAGTATTGGAGTTTCAGCTTCAGCATCAGTCCTTCCAATGAACACCCAGGACTGATCTCCTTTAGGATGGACTGGTTGGATCTCCTTGGAGTCCAAGGGACTCTCCAGAGCCTTCTCCAACACCACAGTTCAAAAGCATAATTCTTTGGTGCTCAGCTTTCTTTATGGTCCAACTCTCACATCCATACATGACTACTAGAAAAACCATAGATTTGACTAGATGGACCTTTGTAAGCAAAGTAATGTCTCTCCTTTTTAACATGCTGTCTAGGTTGGTCATATACGACAATAAAAAATAAAATCTGTTTCTTTAGACAGCAGGAAAAAAAAAGACTGGTTGATGTTACCATACAGACATACAGATGCCAAATGCTCTTTCATTTTGTTTCTTTTTTTTTTTTTTCCTATTTATGATTCAATTTGGATCCTTCCTGCTGACCTTTCATCAAATTAATTTATTATTTTGAGACTACTTTTAGTGCATCTAGTGAATTCTTCATTTCTGATACTTTTCAGGTTTAGCATTTCCTTTTTTTGCCATTTCCATCTCTCTAATGAAATTTCCTATGTGCTAATGGCTGTCCACTTTCACAACTACAGCAGATTTATTTTCAGGTCTTTGTCTCAGAGAGGGAGAAAGAAAGAAAGAAATAGCACCTTCTGGACCGTGGTCTTCTGATACACTTTTATTTATCATTTCCCATCTTTATCAAGTGTCATACTTTCTTGAGTCCCAGCATATCCTGTAATACTTTAAAATTTTATACCAGACATAATATTTTAAAACAGTAAATACCAGTAGTTGGGAAACTTTTTCTGTGAAGCATCAAATAGTAAATAGTTTGGGCTTTACAGGCCATGTGATTTCTACATCACTGCTGAACTTGCTATTATAGTACAAAAGCAGTCAGAGATAATATGCAAATGAATGAGTGACTAAACCTGAATAAATCTTTATAGACACTGAAATCTGAATTTTATTCTTTTTATTTCATAAAACATTTTTATTATAAATTTATGTAAAACACTTCTTGGCCAACAGGCAATACAGAAACTGTCCAGAAACCCTAAATTGTTTATCCTGGGTTTAGACCAATAATAATAATATTTACCCATACAGGAAGACATGTTCTTTCTTACCTCAGGCTGCTCATTTGGAAGCTGAGTCAATCTAGTACTAGAAGTGGATCCTGGTTTTGCTACAACTTTTGTAGAATTACAAAGGTACTAATGTTTCAGATATTGGGTTCCATAATACCTTATGGAAAAACCCAAACAAACTTTTTGGCCAAGCCAATACTTTGAAGATGGGGTCAGGATTTTTCCTTACAGAATCTGTAATTCTAATATTAGTAACACTTCAAAAATTCCTTGTTTTTCAGTCTAACTGTAGCTTTCCAACCTGTGGGATATCTTTTATTTGTCTTTGCTGTGTGACTACAGGCCTTCAGTTGTTGGGGATTTCTCTGTGTTCCCCATTTCCTGTACACTAAGTCTGCTACACATGATCCTTCAAGTTACAGACTTTCAAAGCTGTGAGTGCGCATGTGCATGCTCAGTCACGTCAGTTAGTTCATGGTCTGGGTGTACATTGTCACGTGTGTGCCTCCTCCACAAGTAGTTATGCTTTTGTGTGCTTTACTAGACAGTACTGTATAGAGTATAGTAATGCACTATCTTTATTTCAAGTCCAGGATGTCTAGAAGTAAGAGTAAAAGCAGCAGTATATAGTCAACTGTGTTAGTTGGGTACCAAGGCTAACTTTATTGGACTTACAAACTGCACTTATGAACATGCTCTCAGAACTCATCTGCATGTAGGGGACAACCCTGCTTGCAGATTATGGAGGGCCGCTGCAGTGCATGAGCTCAAGGCCCAGAGCACTTCAAAGAGAGCTCATTCATTTCTCCTGCTTCTGGCTTTACCATCCCTCTCCACTCTTGTGGGAAAGGGGTGATAGCAAGGACTGCAGACTGACTCTGAGGCTGGAGGTCTATGGTTTCTAATGCATCATGCAAGGCCATGTGCATTCATAAAAATTCATTAAAGTTACTCTTAGTTTCTGCTTAACTCCATCTAGGGTGTTTAATTCCTAATCTCCCATTGTTTCAGGATGAAAGCAGTTGAAGATCTCTTTTCTTCTGAGAAGTCTTATTAATACTAGAATTTTGTTATTTTATGTTTCTAAATATAACATGTTTTTTAAAAGTATGATTTTTCATTTCTACCTTTTACTCAGCTTCTCTTGTACCTAGTGGGCATGATAACTTTCTACATATCAACAATAAGCAGAAGTTCACATTTAGTGGTTTTAATCAGAGTGTAAAATCAGAGTTACATTTTTAGTCAATAATGTTGAAGTATGAGCAAGTGAGTAAGAAGGCATTGGCTTTAACAGTGAATACTAAGATATGGTGCAAAGTGGTGGCAGGAGGGGTAAAGAAAGTCGATAGATCAAAGAAATAATTCCTCAATTCCTGTTACCCAAAACATCATGTTCCTTTTCAACAAAAAGTAAATGAAAAATCACTGTGAGAAAGAAGGAAAAAATGCCATTTTTTTTTGAGACAAAGGAAGCATCAGAACCAGATTCACAAAAGACGTAGATTTTGGAATTACCAGACAGGGAATTTTATATTACTATGATTAAAATGTTAAAAAATCTAATGAAAAATAAGATGATATGCAAGAAGAGATATTTAATATAAGTGAAAGATGGGAACTCTAAGAAGGAATCTGAAAGAAATATTAGAAATCAAAGTACTTTAACATAAATGAAGAATGCCTTGATTTGGCTCATCAATAGACTGGAAATGGCTGAGAAAAGAATCAGAGCTTAGAAATGTATCTATAAAACTTCCAAAAAAAAAAACTTCCAAAACTGAAATGAAAAGGGAAGAAGGAATGAAAAAATGGAAAAGGATATCAAAAGGGAGGCAATCACAGAAGGCATAACATATGCATAGCACAAATATCAAAAGGGAAGAAAAGGAAAGAAGCAGAAGAAATATTTGAAGCAATAAAAATAATAACAATGATAAAAAAAATAACCAAACCACAGACCTAAAAAAACTCAGGGGACACCTATCAGGATAAATACCAAAAAACTACAGGAGGAGTATTGTGTTTAAATCACGGAAAATTAAAGACAAGGACAAACCTGCAAGAAGCCAGAGGGGTGGAGTGAGGCAGGGATGGGGGAGCATGTTAGTGACGAAAACACAGGGAAACAAAATTAGAAATTACATTAGACTCTCATCAGAAACCATTCAAGCAGAGATAAAGTGGAGTGAAATATTTGCTGTTAAATGAAAAAAATCTCACCAACCTAGAACCGGTAGCAGTAGTAACCTACTACTACAACACCTACTACAACCTGTAGTAGTAGTAACCTTCAAAAATGAAGAAATACAAAATTTATCAAGCAAAAGCTCTACATATTTCTCTCCAGTAGCCCTGCATTACAAGAAATGTTAAAAGTTCTTCAAATAAAAGGAAAATGATATGGTTCAGAAATTCAGATAATTCATTCATTTGTAACTCTGGAGAAGGCAACATATTAGGAAAAGTGAACTAATCAGTGGTTTCCAGTAGTTGAAGGTCAAGAAGTTAGGCAGGGCTTTATTGCAAAGGAGTCTTAGGGAACTTTTGGGGGAGATTATCCTGTGTGTTGACTATTGTCATGGTTACATGAGAGCACACATTTATCAGTGTGTGTATAATGTGTAAAAAGATTGAATATTTCATCTCTGTAAATATAATCTAAATAAATCTATTTTAACATGGATCTTTTACTCTGATACTAAACTTGTACAAACTCTAATATTATGAAAAATATTAATTATCTAATAGTAGGTAGCAGAATAACTCCAAAATAAAAAATAAAGTCTCATTTTCTTGGGCTCCAAAATCACTAGGGACGATGACTGCAGCCATGAAATTAAAAGATACTTGCTCCATGGGAGGAAAGCTATGACAAATCTAGGCAGCATATTAAAATGTCTTTGCCAACAAAGGTCTGTATGGTCAAAGCTATGGTTTTTCCAGTAGTCATGTACAGATGTGAGAGTTGGACCATAAAAAAGACTGAGCACCAAAGAATTGATGCTTTTGAATTGTGGTGCTGGATAAGACTCCTGAGAGTCCTTTGGACTGCATGGAGATCAAACCCTTGGATCCTAAAGGAAATCAGTCCTGAATATTCATTGGAAGGAATGATGCTGAAGCTGAAGCTCCAATACTTTGACTACCTAATGCAAAGAGCCGACTCACTAGAAAGGCCCTGATGCTCAGAAAAATTGACGGCAAAAGCAGAAGGTGGCGTCGGAGGATAAAACGGATGTATAGGGGGCAGAAGAAGATGGTGCAGGAACAAGATGGGGAGATACCAGCCTCCCCACAAATACATCCGAAACTCATCAAGATATGGAAAATCTACAAAGCAACCTCTAGGCGACAGCACAAGACCCCGGGACCCCAGGGGGACAGGCTAAGCTCCCTGAAATGAGGTAGGAGAGAGGATCGAGACATAAAAAGGGAAAAGATGGGAGAATTTCTGGGCAGGAGCCTGTGCCGGAGGGAGGGAGTCCTGAAACAGAAGTCGTCCCATGAACAGGGAAACTCCTTCGCAGGCGGGCCTAAGGGGGAGCTGCGGAGGATTGAAAAACCAGGCAAAGCAGGGACTCAGAGGGCAGGAACAGAGAAGGCTGCACTTCAACAGCTCACAAACTGTGGCCCCAACCAGATGGCGGTCTCGGGGAACTGCCACTGAGGAGGCATACTAACCCAACCAGCTCACACGACTCTTGCAGCACAGAGGGCAGGCCCAGGTAGCCCGGTGTGATACGGCATACCAACGCTGGGAACGTACACAACCCTCACGGTGCAAAGGCTGGGACTGGAGTGCCGAGAGAGGGGAGGCATGCAGACTTGGGCAACACAGACAACCCTCGCAGCACAGCCGAAAGAAGAAGACAGAGGCCCTGCGACAAAGAGGCCAGGCAGTGAGACGAGCAAGCGCGCACAGCCCCGGGAAGCAAGGGGCGGGCTTAGGGAGCCAAAACAAGCGCACACAAGCCCTGCAACCCAGAGGGTGAGCTCAGGGGACTGTGGGGAGACCACACAAGTCTCCGCAACGCCAAGGGCACAAGGCAAGACCCACACAGGCATCACCCTAGCAAGCTTCGGCCAGCTGTGCAGGGCAGGACAGGGAAGCACAAGTACCGCCAATGATCCCAGGACAAGTAGGGTGCTGGCGGCAGCGAAGACATGCCGAGAGAGCCACTTTCAAGCGGCTGCGGAAATTGACACGTCTAACACTGCCAAAGCCAGAAGGACTCCCCAAAGGCATGCTGAACCCATAGACACCCCAAAACCTATTACTGTACACTGCACTGCCCTTCGCATACAAGATCCAGCTCCATCAGCCAGAATACAGGCACAAGGTCCCCCAACCAGGAAAACATCACAGGACACTAACCCAACCCCATCCACAGGGGCAGGCTCTACAGCTAAGAACCAAGGATCAACCTTGAGATCCTTTTTTTTTTTTTTCTTATAAATCACACTGTTTATTCCCGCTACATATTTCCACCTTCATATTAGCCTTTTGTGGTGCTGTGGAGTTTTCCTCTTTGTGTTTCTTTTCAAAAACAACAAAAAATTCCTTTTAAGATTCTTTTCCCTTTTTCACCCTTTTTTTTAATGGGTATTTTTTATTTTTTTTATATGTTCAACTTTTTTTCCTATAGTTTTTTTTACCAGTTATAGCTATTCCTGAATATATATAAATCTTTTTCACATAAGCTATTTATCTTGGCTTTTCTACTTTTTTCTTTTCTCTCTTTTTATCCTCTTTTCCATGCTCTCCTTTTCTCTTTTTCTTCTGTTCTCCTCTTTTTTCTTTTTTCTTCTCCCTTTTACCTCCACTTTTTCTTTTTTCACCAAGTGAGTTAAATTGTTGAACTCACTTTGCTATATTCCCCAGTTAGCCCTCCACACATGCTTAGGTTCCCAGGTTGAGCAGCAGCTAACTCCATTTTTAATTGGTTGATATCACTTTTGGTTCTCCTTGTTCACCAGGTCAATCTCCTGTACTCTTTTCTTTAGAACACTTTGGTTATAACTGTATGTGTGGAAGTGTGTGTATATGTCCCATTATTTCTGTAATTACCTGCTTGATCTGCTTGATCTCCTCCCACTAGAACACAGGCGCAACTCACCTCTAACAAGAAAGCAACACAAACCACCCAACCAACATCTCCCTCCAAGGGTGAAAACCAAAAGGAAAAAATAATACAACCCTAAAGCCTGGGAAAAGGAGACCTCAAGTGGAGCAAGTTAGGAAAAAAAAAAAAACTGATGAAAAGACAGAGAAATACAGCACAAATGAAAGAGCAAGGCAGAAACTCACAAGACCAAATAAATGAAGAGGAACTAAGCCATCTCCCTGAAAGATAATTCAGATAATGATAATAAATATGTTCCAAAGACTTAGAATGGAGAAAATGTAAGAAACATTTAACACACTTAATACAACCACCAAGGACATAGAAGAAATAAAGAATAAGCAAACAGAGGTGAATAACACAATTACTGAAATTAAAACTACTCTAGAAGGAACCAATAGAAGAATAACTGAGGTGGAGGAACAGATAGGTGAGCTGGAGGATAGAATGGTAGAAAAAATTGCTGAAGAGCAGAATAAAGGGAAAGGAATGAAAAGATGTGAGGATAGCCTCAGAGACCTTTGGGACAATATAAAACACACCAACATTTAAAAAGAAAGTCACTTTCAAAACATTCTGAGAAATTATAGTTGAAAACTTCCCCAACATGGGAAACAAAATAGTCAATCAGGTCCAGGAAGCAGAGAGAACCCCTTATAGGATAAACCCAAGGAGAAACACATTGAGATCATATTAATCAAGTCAATAGAGATTTAGCACAAAGAAAGAATATTAAAAGCAGCAAAGGAAAAGCAACAAGTAACATACAAGGGAAAACCCATACAATTAACAGTGGATCTTTTGGCAGAAATTCTGCATGCCAGAAGGAAATTGCAGGATATATTTAAATTACTGAAAGAGGAAAATCTACAACTAAGATTATCATATGTAGCAAAGATCTCCCCCAAAATTGATGGAGAAATCAAAAGCCTTACAGACAAGCAGAAGTTAAGAGAATTCAGCACCACCAAACCAGCCTTGCAACAAATACTAAAGGGACTTACATAGCCAGTAAACACAAGAGAAAGGAAAGACCTACAAAAACAAACCCAAATCAATCAAGAAAATGCCAATAGGCACATAGGTGTCAATAATTACCTTAAACGTAAATGGACTAATTGCACCAACCAAAAGATACAGAATGACTGAATGGATACAAAAACAAGACCCATTATATGCTGCCTACAGGAGACCCATTTCAGACCTAGAGGCACATACAAACTGAAAGTAAAAGGATGGGAAAAGGTATTCCATGCAAACAGAAACCAAAAGAAAGCCAGAGTGGCTATCCTTATTTCAGACAAAATAGACTTTAAAATAAAGACTATTATAAGAGACAAGGCTTCACTGGTGGCTCAGAGGTTAAAGCATCTGCCTCCAATGTGGAAGACCCGGGTTCGATCCCTGGGTCGGGAAGATTCCCTTGAGAAGGAAATGGCAACCCACTCCAGTGTTCTTGCCTGGAGAATCCCATGGACAGAGGAGCCTGGTAGGCTACAGTCCACAGGGTCGCAAAGAATAGGACACGACTGAGCGACTTCACTTTCACTTTCATAAAAGACAAAGAAGGGTGCTACATAACAATCAAGGAATCAATCAAAGAAGAATTTATAAAATTATAATAAATGTATAACATTTATGTACCCAACATAGGAGTACCTCAATACACAAGGCAAACACTAAGAGACATAAGAGGGGAAATTGATAGCAACACAATAATAGTAGGCGACTTTAACACCCCACTTACACCAATGGATACATCATCAAAACAGAGAATCAATAAGGACACACAAATCTTAAATGAAACATTAAACCAAATGAACCTAATTGATATCTTCATGACTTTCCATCCAAATGCAGAAGAATACATTTTCTTCTCAAGTGCACATGGAACATTCTCCAGGAAAGACCACATATTGGGCCACAGATCAAGCCTCAGTAAATTTAAGAAAATTGAAATTGTATCAAGTATCTTCACTGACCACAATAATATAAGACTAGTTATCAACTACAGAAAAAAAAAAAAAAACTGCAAAAAAACACAGACTCGTGAAGATTAAAAAATACATTGCTAAATAACAAAAAGGTTACTGAAGAAACAAGAAAGGTAATCAAAATATTCTTAGAAACAAATGACAATGAAAACACGATGACCCAAAACCTAAGGGATTCAGCAAAAGCAGTTCTAAGAGGGAAGTTTATAGTGATCATACTCAAGAAACAAGAAAAGCATTGAATAGATAACTTAAGTCGACATCTAAAGCAGCTGGAAAAAGAAGAAGAAGAAGAAGAACAACAACAACAAAAAAAAAAAAAAAAAACAAAGTCAGAAGGAAATAAATCATAAAAATCAGAGCGGAAATAAATGAAAAAAAGAAATTAAGGAAACAATCACAAATATTAATAAAACTAAAACTGGTTCTTTGAGAAGATAAACAAAATTGACAAATCACTAGCCAGACTCATCAAGAAAAATGGAGAAAAATCAAATCAACAGAATTAGAAATGGAAAAGGAGAGACAACACAAAAATACAAAGGATCATGAGAGAATATTATGAGCAACTATATGCTAATAAAATGGACAACCTAGAGGAAATGGACAGATTCTTATAAAAGTCCAACCTCCCAAGACTGAAACAGGAAGAAATAGAAATTATGAACAACCCAATTACAAATACTGAAATCAAAACTGTTATCAAAAATCTCCAAAAAAAAACCAAAAGCCTGGGGCCAGATGGCCTCACAGGAGAATTCTAGCAAACACTTAGAGAATAACTAATGCCTATTTTTCTGAAACTCTTCCAAAAAATTGCAGAGGAAGAAACACTTCTAAACTCACTCTATGAGGCTACCATCACCCTGATACCAAAACTAGGCAAAGACAACATGAAAAAATAAAATTACAGGCCAATATCACTGATGAACAAAGATGCAAAAATCGTCAACAAAATTCTAGCAAACAGAACTCAACAACACATTAAAAAGCTCATACACCATGATCAAGTTGGGTTTGATCAAGAGGATGCAAGGGATGCATCCCAAGGAATGCAAGCATTCTTCAATATACACAAATTAATCAATGTGATACAACATATTAACAAATTTAAAGATAAAAACCATATGATCATCTCAATAGATGAAGAGAAAGCTTTTGACAAAATTCAGCATGAATTTATGATAAAAACACTTCAAAAAATGGGCACAGAAGTAACCTACCTCAACATAGTGAAGGCCATATATGAAAAGTCCACAGCAGATGTTAGTCTCAATGGTGAAACATTAAAAGCATTTCCTCTAAGATCAGGAAGAGGACAAGGGTGTCCATTCTCACCACTATTGTCCAAAATAGTTTTGGAAGTCCTAACTATGGCAATTAGAGAATAAAAGAAATAAAAGGACTCTAGATTGAAAAGAAGAAGTAAAACTCACTGTTTGCAGATGACATGATACTATACATAAAAAACTCAAAAGAAACTACCAGAAAATTACTATAGCTAATTAATGAATTCAGCAAAGTCTTGGGATACAAGGTCAATACACAAAAATCCCTTGCATTCCTATATACTAACAATGAAAAATCAGAAAGAGAAATTAAGGAATCAATCCCATTTACAATTGCCCAAAAATAAATAAATAAAATATCTAGAAATAAGCCTACCTAAAGAGAAGAAGACCTGTATGTGGAGAATTATAAGACACTGATGAAAGAAATCAAAGATGACATAAACAGTTGAAGAGATATTCCCTGTTCCTGGATGGGAAGAATCAATATTGTGAAAATGACTATACTGCCAAATGCAATCTACAATTTCAATGTGATCCCTATCAAATTACCAGTGGCATTTTTCACAGAAGTAGAACAAAAAATTTCACTATTTATAGGGAAAGACAAAAGGCCCCAAATAGCCAAAGCAGTCTTGAGAAAGAATGGAGCTGGAGGAATCAACCTTCCTAACTTCAGACTATAGTACAAAGGTACAGTCATCAAGACAGTATGGTACTGGAACAAAAACAGAGATACAGACCAATGGAACAAGATAGAGGACCCAGAGATAAACCCATGCACCTATGGGTACCTTATTTTTGACAAAGGAAGCAAGAATATACAATAGGCAAAGAGCCTCTTCAATTAGTGGTGCTAGGAAAACTGGACAGCTACATGCAAAAAAATGAGATTAGAACATTTCCTAACACCATACACAAATATAAACTCAAAATAGATGAAAGACCTAAATGTAAGACCAGAAACTATAAAACTCTTAGAGGAAAACAGACAGAACACTAAATGACATAAATCAAAGCAAGATCTTCTATGACCCACCTCCTAGAGTAATGGAAATAAAAACAAAAATAAACAAGTGGAACCTGATTAAACTTAAAAGCTTTTGCACAGCAAAGGAAACTACAAACAAGGTGAATAGACAACCCTCAGAATGGGAGAAAATAATAGCCAAGGAAACAACTGACAAGAAATTAATTTCCAAAATATACAAGCAGCTCATACAACTCAATACCATAGAAGCAAACAACCCAACAATAAAGTGGGAAAGGAACCTGAAGAGACATTTCTCCAAAATGGCTAACAAGTACATGAAAAAATGCTCAACATCACATTATTCAGTCAGTCAGTCAGTCAGTCAGTCAGTTCAGTTGCTCAGTCGTGTCTGACTCTTTGCGACCCCATGAATCGCAGCATGCCAGGCCTCCCTGTCCATCACCAACTCCCGGAGTTTACTCAAACTCATGCCCATCGAGTCAGTGATGCCATCCAGCAATCTCATCCTCTGTCATCCCCTTCTCCTCCTACCTTCAATCTTTTCCAGCATCAAGGTCTTTTCAAATGAGTCTGCTCTTCTCATCAGATGGCCAAAGTATTGGAGTTTCAGCTTCAGCATCAGTCCTTCCAATGAACACTCGGGCCTGATCTCCTGTAGGATGGACTGGTCGGATCTCTTTGCAGTCAAAGGGACTCTCAAGAGTCTTCTCCAACACCACAGTTCAAAAGCATCAATTCTTCGGTGCTCAGCTTTCTTCACAGTCCAACTCTCACATCCATACATGACCACTGGAAAAACCATAGCCTTGACTAGATGGAACTTTTTAGAGAAATGCAAATCAAAACTACAATGAGATACCAACTCACACCAGATGGAATGGCCACCATCAAAATTCTACAAACAGTAAATGCTGGAGAGGGTGTGGAGAAAAGGGATCACTCTTGCATTGCAGGTGGGAATGTAAACTGATACAGCCACTATGAAAGACGGCAAGGAGATTCCTTAAAAAGCTAGGAATAAAACGACCATATGACCCAGCAATCTCACTCCTAGGAATATACTCTAAAGAAACCAAAATTTAAAAAGGCACATGTACCCCAATGTTCATTGCAGCACTACTTACAATAGCTAGAAAATGCAAGCAACCTAGATGTCCATCAACAGATGAACGGATAAAGAAACTGTGGTACACATATATTCCACTGTATATATGTACAGTGGAATACTACTCAGCCATAAAAAGGAATACACTTGAATCTGTTCTAAGGAGGTGGACAAACCTAGAACCTATTATACAAAGTGAAGTAAGTCAGAAAGAGAAAAATAAATATCATATACTGACACATATATATGGAATCTAAAAAGATGGCACTGATGAATTTATTTTCAGGGCAGCAATGGAGAAAGAGACATAGAGAACAGACCTAAGGACATGGCCAGAGGGGAGGAGGGAGAAGGGGAGATGTAAGGAGAAAGGGACATGGAAATTTACAATGCCATATGTAAAATAGACAGCCAATGATAATTTGCTGTATGACTGAGGAATTCAGAACTGGGGCTCTGTGACAGACTGAAGGGTGGGGTGGGGAGGGAGGTTCAGATGGGAGAGGACATGGGTATACTTATAGCTGGTTCTTGTTGATGTATGACAGAAAATCACAAAATTCTGTAAAGCAATTATCCTTCAATTAATTTTTTTTTTAATGGTTGGATAACATCAGTGACTCAATGGATGTGAATTTGAGCCAACTCTGGGAGATAGTGAAAGACAGGGAAGCCTGGCATGTCGTAGCCCATGGAGTCACAAAGAGTTGGGCACAACTTAGCAACTGAATAACAACAAGTTGAACGAAATGATTCTTGTAATGGGAGAGAGGGAATTTATGTTTCTTACTTCAAGCATTATATACTTAATATTAAACCAAATACTTGGTCTAATATCTTAAGTCGTGAATTCCAAATTGCTCAACAAATTAATGACATTAAACACTAAAGAAAAATATCAGTTATATTTTCTCCTAAGTACCAAGTGTTTGTGCTATATATTATCAAAGATTTTAGCTAATTTAGCTTTTAAACACCTGCCACATGACAGTCAACATTATAATTAAAAACTGTTCCATAACATTTTTTTTAGCAGTTATTCAGAAAAACTCTAAAGCAAATCAGTCTTAACCACTCCATTTTATGGATTAGGAAATTTACCAAAAGCTGAAAAAATGCCTCAAGTTGAATATTGATTCAATGATAAAATAAACTACTAAACTCAAACCCTCAGGCTTTATTTCATTATGCAACAAAATCTCTACTTGCTTACATTTTGCATGGAATAAATTTAGATAATGTATCCTGCTAGATATATTTATTAGTTTAAAGAAATATTCATTGTCAGAATAAACACTAATCACTGTTTAAAAAAATGAGCAAATAAATATCTATGTTAAAATAGTTTATCAAGTGAGAGGTCTGTATGTGCGTGAAAGTTGCTCAGTCATGTTTGACTCTTTGCAACCCCATGGACTGTAGCCTGACAGGCTCCTCTGTCCATGGAATTCTCCAGGCCAGAATACTGGAGTGGATAGCTATTCCCTTCTCCATGGGATCTTCCCAATCCAGGGATTAAACTCAGGTCTCCCACATTGCAGGGTGGATTCTTTACCATTTATCAAGTGAGAGATCCCTATAGGACTTGAGAAATTTCACAGTTTTTTCCCTTAATTTTAAAAGGGAGAGAAGCTATGTTACTCTATATTAAAAGAAAACAAACGAAAAAACTAGTAAATAACAATAACCAGTCTGAAATCCCAAGAGAAGCTCTGATACAGCAGTTAATATAATCTGTTTTAAGAATTACTATCTGGATTTTTTTTCATAGATAAAAGTAATTTAATATTTAGAATTATAGGGAACTATAGGTATAACATTTATCTATAACCTTTCATCAACACGGTGAAAATATTTAATAATTCATTTGTATGTAAATACTTTTAAATGAATTGAAAATCTATAAGTTATACAAAAGAAACCCAGAAACCAGATCTTAAAGCTTGTATTTATCCATGTACTGTTAGATGTCTGTAAAGGTATAGAAAGACACAGGATTATGTGTACTGGGGCCAAAACCAAGTCTGTTTGTAACTTTTGCAGATTCTCAAAATTCTTGAGGCAATCTGAGTAATTGTCTTTAGTATCTTCCTTGTCAATTCTCTGCAATCTCTTTGAAACTTTTCTCCATGATTCCTCAAGCCGAACCCTATCTCTCACCTCACAGAGAAGATGAGAACATCCACCAGATCTTTCTAGTTGCTGAAACCAGAAAACCTAAGTATTAGTCATCCAAGCCTATAGTTATCTCATGTTCTCTAGTCTAAAACATCCATGCTACAAATCCTTCTGCATTTAAGGCCTAATTCTTCTACCAATGCTTTCCATAGACTCCACTGCATCATCCCAGGGAGTATAATTCTTCACTATTCTCTGTTCTATGAGAACACAATTTCCATCAATAGCTAAAAACAAAAATAAAATGTTTCATCATTCTTCTCAGTATATCATCATCATCTCTCTTATCCTTAAACTTTTGTGCCAGTTATTTCAGAAGGTCAGAGTTTCTGCTTGTAAGCAATAGGAATAATTTTGCATAAAACAGCTGGAATTTAAGAAGTTCTGGGAAAAAATAGGGATCTTTCAGGATTGACAAAAGTCAGAGACCCTATAAAATAAATAGCAGACATAATTTGTCCAGCACATCAGCTATGCTCCTCATGACCACCCTGACTAGACTGCTCTCTTGGCCAAGGTTGAATACTTTATTCCTCTTGGGGAAATGCAGTTTTAAACATCCTTTCTTTGGTGTCATTTGCATCAGTTCCCTGAACCTGGACCACAGCCTGTGTGTTGGCTGCCCTCAAGTACTAAGAAAACCAATCTCTCCTATTAGGATACTGTGATTAGAGCTGTGGCCCCAAAATGAACATCCCTACCATTGTAGATAAAAGTGGATTTCACAATAGGAAGAGGTAGACAAAAGCTTACTATCCAGCCTTTTATCACCAAATCTATTCAGACTTCACACATTCTTCATTCCTCAGTGTAATACCATGTCGTTCCACTCTACAAGCTTGCTCAAGTTTTTTCTCTCAGTGCTGTTAACGACCTTAGAGTTTGTGAATAAAAGTTGGCCAAAAAGTTCATTCTGCTTTTTTCCTTATCATCTATGGAAACTCAGAATGAACTTTTTGGCCAACACAATACAATGACCATTTCTCAGTCTTTATAAGATTTTGATCTTTCAGTACTATTTTTTAGAATTGACTGAAAAACATCTGCTTGCAACATATTTCCTCTGGCTGGAATGTTCTCACTGATTCCTCTTTCTTTTCTACTTTATAAATATTACTTCAATTTCTATTTTTCTCCACATACTTCAGTGCCCTGGTTCCTCCATACTATGCCTTTGCCCTCTGTCGTCCTTACTTTGGATCTTATATACTTTACATTCTTGGGTTTGTTCATTCTCATCATTTTATTAGTGTAGAAGGATTTTAATATATATATATATATACACATAAATATATATATACAATAAACAATCATCATATTCCCAAATCCTTCTTCTAATCTTTCTTTATACAATGACATGATCCTCATTCTTATATTTCAGTCCTCATCTTAAATTCTATATCCTCAAAGAAACATTTCCTTATGTCCTCATTATTTTCTGTTACTGAATTTCACATTTACTTTAAAGCCTTTATCCCAATTTATTATGCTACACTTATTTATATTTCTGTTCTATCACCATATATGGGTTCAGGAAAAATATTTTATTTGAAATAAAACCACACCTGGCAAATCATGAGAAAAAACATGCAAATTTGTAATCAGAGCACTAAAAACAAACCAAATACACTAACAAAAACCGGTAGTAAATTTAAATCTCTGTTGATGTACAGAACCAGCATCATAGTTGATTCTTTATAGCCTTAACCCTTGTGGCCTGAGTTTTTCTCCTTTGTAATAGGTACTTGATGGCTTTTGTACTCAAAACACATTACTTTTATAAAAATTAAAATTTAATTCAGGATATATACATCTCAATTATTTTTAATACAGAGGAATTTGTCTCACAGCTTCTTCATCTATATGCTAATTAATTGACAACTATACAAGACACTATTTGCATTCATGTAAGAAAATTCTATAGGATTTTAAGCTTTTTTCTTTGGACTTCCCTTCAAATTGTCACACAGCTCACCACTGGTCTCTTCAAAAACTTAACGTGTGGTGTGCAGGGAAGTCAATAAGATTTTACATTATATTAATACCTTTCAGATGTATATCAACCACACATGAACTAAAGCATTAAAGGAACACATTTCCTACAGAGGAGCTTATGTTGTCATCTCCCATATTTTTCATCTCCATACAAGCAGGAAACCTGTCTCCTTTATTTCCCATCATCTACTCAGTAGTGAATCACTGTGAGAAACCACTGGCTTAAATACTGGAAGGGAAACTGAATGTGTTAGTTGCTCAGTCATCTCCAACTCCTTGAGACCCCATGAACTGTAGCCCACCAGGCTTCTCTGTCCTTGGGATTCTGCAGGCAAGAATACTAGTGTGGTTGCCATTTCCTTCTCCAGGGGATCTTCCCGAGCCAGGGATTGAACCTGGGTCTCCCGCATTGCAGGAGGATTCTTTACAGTCTTTACCCAGGGAAGGCAATACTAGTATATGAATTAAATGAGTAAATGGGCCATATATGAACATAATGATTCCCTTCTTTCTGGCTCTTCTTCAGCCACACAAATGAATGTCCTCAACTTTGTGGCTACAATCCCACATTAATTTGTCACTAATCCCTTTGATTTCAATTTGGTTTTTTTAAAATCATATTCCATTTTGTGGCCAGTTTTCCTTTAAAACTGCAGGTTAGATGGAGTTATGTTGTTTAAAATTTCTTAGAGGATTCTTTCTGCAATAAGGGTGATGCCATTTGCATATCTGAGGTTATTGACATTTCTCCTGACAATCTTGATTCCAACTTGTACTTCATCCAGCCCGGAATTACATACACTGTACTCTGCATATAAGTTAAAAGAGCAGGGTATCAATAAACAGCCTTGACGTGCTCAATTCCCAATTTGGAACCCATCCATTGTTCCATGTCCAGTTCTAACTGTTGCTTCTTGGCCTGCATACAGATTTCTCAGAAGGCAGATAAGATGGTCTGGTATTCCCATCTTTTTAAGAGTTTTCCACAGTTTGTTGTAATTCACACAGTCAAAGGCTTGGGCGTAGTCAATAAAGTAGATGTTTTTCTGGAACTCTGTTGCTTTTTTGATGATCCAACAGATGTTGCCATTTGATCTCTTGTTCCTCTGCCTTTTCTAAATCCAGCTTGAACATATGGAAGTTCTCAGTTCACATACCATTGAAGCCTCCTTGTTTGGAGAATTTTAAGCGCTACTTAGCTGTTGTGTGAGATAAGTGCAGTTGTGTGGTAGTTTGAACATTCTTTGGGATTGGAATGAAAACTGACCTTTTCCAGTCCTGTGGCCACTGCTGAGTTTTCCTAATTTGCTGGCATATTGAGTGCAGCACTTTCACAGCATCATCTTTTAGGATTTGAAATAGCTCAGTTGGAATTCCATTGCCTCCGCTAGCTTTGTTGGTAATGTTGCTTCCTAAGGCCCACCTGACTTCACATTCCAGAATCTCTGGCTCTAGGTGAGTGATTGCACCATCATGGTCATCTGGGTCATGAAGATCTTTTTTTGTATAGTTCTTCTGTGCATTCTTGCCACCTCTTCTTAATATCTTCTGCTTCTGTTAGGTCCATATAATTCCTGTCCTTTATTGTGTCCATATTTGCATGAAATGTTCCCTTGGTATCTCTAATTTTCTTGAAGAGATCTCCAGTCTTTCCCACTCTATTGTTTTCCTCTATTTCTTTGTGTTTATCACTGAGGAAGACTTTCTTATCTTTCCTTGCCATTCTTTGGAACTCTGCATTCAGATGGGTATATCTTTCCTTTTCTCCTTTGCCTTTAGCTTATCTTTTTTTTCTCAGCTATTTGTAAGGCCTCATCAGACAACCATTTTGCCTTTTTGCGTTTCTTTTTCTTGGGAACGACCTTGATCCCTGTCTCTCGTACAATGTCACGAACCTCTGTTCATAGTTCTCAGGCACTCTGTCTATCAGATCTAATCCCTTGAATCTGTTTGTCACGTCCACTGTACAATCATAAAGGATTTGATTTAGGTCATACCTGAATGGTCTAGTGGTTTTCCCTACTTCAAATTAAGTCTGAATTTTGCAATAAGGAATTCATGATCTGAGACACAGTAAGCTCCCAGTCTGGTTTTTGCTGACTGTAATAGAGCTTCTCCATCTTTGGCTCCAAATAACATCATCAATCTGATTTCAGTGTTGACCATCTAGTGATGTCCCTGTGTAGAGTCATCTCTTGTATTGTTGGAATAAGAAATAAAAACTCTTTATTTTCGTGGGCTCCAAAATCACTGCAGATGGTGACTGCAGCCATGAAATTAAAAGAAACTTGCTCCTTAGAAGAAAAGCTATGACAAACCTAGACAGCATATTCAAAAGTAGAGACATTACTTTGCTGACAAAGGTCGTCTTGTCAAGGCTATGGTCTTTCCAATAGTCATGTATGGATGTGAGAGTTGAGCCATAAAGAAAGCTGAGCGCTGAAGAATTGATGCTTTTGAACTGTGGTATTGGAGAAGACTCTCGAGAGTCCCTTGGACTGCAAGGAGATCCAACCAGTCCATCCTAAAGGAAATCAGACATGAATATTCATTGGAAGGACTGATGCTGAAACTGAAACTCCAATACTTTGGCCACCTGATGTGAAAAACTGCTTCACTGGAAAAGATCCTGACACTGGGAAAGATTGAAGGCAGGAGGAGAAGGGGACGACAGAGGATGAGATGGTTGGATGGTATCACCAACTCGATGGACATGAGTTTGAATAAGCTCCAGGAGTTGGTGATGGACAGGAAAGCCTGGCATGCTGCAGTCCTTGGGGAACCAAAGAGTCAGACATTACTGAGTAACTGAACTGAACTGAAAGGATCCTTATTGACCTGCAGGTTGGATTAGCTATTTTCTTAATACAAGGATACCCATCATCAAGGTAGCATCTATTCTATGAAGCATCACTTCATGCCACTCTCTGTTTTATAGTTAACCCTCTGGTAAAGTTAAATTGAAATTAGCCTTGTGCATATATCCTGACATTCTCCTCTTATCTCCTAGACTCCATCAACTCCACTTCTTCTTTAAAACCTTAACCAAGAAGCCTCCCTCATCCATACCTGTCCTAGTCAGTATCCTGTAATTCTCTCAAAATGCCTTGTGCATATACCTATCATCAAGATTCATACTTTGTATTATAGATAATAACATTTAACAATTTGAATTCTCCCATTAGCAGAGTATCATTCTTATTTTGTATTTTCACATACAAAGTGATGACTCTCATACAGTCGCTTAGCAGTGTTTAACAACTAACATGAATTAACAATATACTTTTTTAGGGCACCCTGATATTAAATCTACATGTTAACCTTTATTTATCCTTTTTAAGTTACATGTTAATGTTTTTGGTTGCCTTAAAGGAATACGTACTAGTAATTCTCACCTAAAGGACTGTGTTCTTATCATTCATCTCATAGCATGTTTTTCCCAGGCACCCATAAAATGTCCTTGCTCCTTTCCAAACTGTACTCAAAATTTTCTTCAGCACAGTGGCCTCCTTTGAATCTCTGCATAAAATAGTATTATTTGCCTCTTTCTATCCCTTTTCACTGGCCATATTTTCTTCATAATAATTATCACCATTATTTTTTGTTTGGTTATTATCTCTCTTCTCACCAGAGTATAAGTTCCATGTAAATAAGGATTCATTTCTGTGGAAGGGGGAAATGTCATATACTCAGCTTTGCTAACTATATTTGTGAAATCATACTCTTAGATATTAAAAGGAGGAGAAAGTGACAAGCCTTCCCTAATTGTCTTTTATGCTAGACCCTATATATCACTTTCCATCAGGAGTTTGAAATGAGATGTCTACTACCCAGTCCTTGTTGAGTGCATCCATAGTGTGCCAAAGAGATTTCTAACACAGGCAGGTATGAAGTTTAATTACATTCACTCCTCTCCTCACTTTCAAATGAACCACCCCACCCCCCACCCCCGCCTTTCTCGCCATCCTTCTCTCTAATGGCAACATTACTCTCCAAGGAACCCAGATGGAAACGTTGGACAATGCCCATGCTGCGTGTTCTGATCACCACAGATGGACGTTGTCTCTTTTCAATAAAGCAATGCCAGCCTCGAGTGCTATGTGGCTGAAAGATGTTCTTCATGATCTTTTTGCCAAACAGGTTACTATGCTTTCACAAGTGGGAGAAGAGAAAGGGCCTGTATCCCTGCAAATGATGCAGCTTTGGTTCTCTTTTAATTCATTGGTCTTAATAGTTAAGATTCAGGTCATCTGATACAATGATCCTCTTAAGAGGAAGATACTGGAAGGTGACCCAAGTAGTCACCATCTGCCTGCTTTAAAAGATGACTTTTTAAACTAACATTGTCCCTTTATTTTTTCTTCTGGGAGTAGGGAGGACTGGTATTCTGTTTTAGCTTTCATAAGTCTCTGAAATATTAATGAATATTTCATTAGTCTCAGGATATTAATGAACTTTAAGGCCATAATGCAACATAGACCAAGAAAGAAAATATCTTCTGTTCTCTGCCAGATTATCTAAAAACATTCATCAGAATATACACAGTGAATTCAAACTAAACCAAAAAGGATGGCCCAGATTTAAACACAAACACTTTCCCATAGTTAAATGATTCCCAATCGGATGTCTGGCAAAAAGGAAGATTTTTTTTTCAGCAAAAAAAGGGCTTAGAACATAGTAAATATGCATTTATTTTTTTTCAGTAGTCATGTATGAATGGGTGAGTTGGATCATTAAGAAGGCTGAACAAAAAAAAAAGAAGGTTGAACAACGAAGAATTGATGCATTCGAATTGTGGTACTGGAGAAGACTCTTGAGAGTCCCTTGGACAGCCAAGAGATCAGACCAGTCAATCCTAAAGGAAATCAACCCTGAATATTCATTGGAAAGACTGATGCTGAAGCTCCAATACTTTGGTCACAAGACATGAAGAGCCAATTCATTGGAAAAGACCTTGATGCTGGGAAAGATTGAAGGCAAAAGAAGTAGGGGGTGGCAGATGATGAGACAGTTAGATAGCATCACCGACTCAATGGACATGAACCTGAGCAAATTCTGGGAAATCACAGTGAAGGACAGAGGAGTCTGAGTGCTGCAGTCCATGGGGTCACAAAGAGTTGGACACGACTTTGTGCCTGGGCAACAAAACAACAAAGAACCATATTAATAGTAGAAATCTTTCTTTTTCAAAGTTCTTAAAGTCACTAAGGAATGTAACAGAGTGCCATGATTGTATCAGTCAGAATGCAGGCGTTAGACTGCAGTGATTAGCAACCTGGCATCTCAGTGGATGATACAAAGTTTTATGTCATTACTTGTCCAAGCCCTACAGTTCTTCCCCATGTTGTCTTCACAGTCTGCACAGAAAGAGTGAATTATTATATATAGCAATCTCTCTAATATAGCTCTAATCATGAAAATTAGTAAATTCAAAAATTCACTTATTTATTTAAAAAATAAAAAAAAAAAAAACAGGGAAAGAATGTCATGAACCAGGGTCAGTGCTAGGTATGGTATATTTTCAATTTTCACATTGTGGAGTAGCTAATATTTATCCCCATCTTACAGACAAGAACACTTAAGTCAAATAATATCTCTTGTGTGCTCTTGTGTGGGCTCCACATGTGGTTCAGAGGTAGAGAATCCACCTGCAAGGCAGGAGACATGGGTTCGATCCCTGAGTCAGAAGATCCCCTGGAGGAGGGCAAGGCAACCCATTCCAGTATTCCTCCTGGGAAAATCCCATGGACAGAGGACTTAAGTCAAATAATAGATTTTAGATTGCTTTACAACCTTAAGTAGTATAAGTTATTTAAACTGAATCTTAGTTGCCAAAATGGTACCAAACTAAGTAAGTACTGGTACCATTTCAAATACACCTATAAAATCATAAATATCTACAGATTCATATTTGATCTACCAACATTCTAAGGTATAATAAACTCAATATTTAAGAATTTTAATGAGACATATTACATTTTTGAAAAATCTAGTTATATGCTACTCCTTTTTTTCTCCTGTATCACTGCCTCCTCCTTTTGTTTCTCTTCATAACATGCTGAACTAAATCCAAAGACTAGCAGAAACAAATAACTTCTCCTTATTAACTGATATGTAGCAGATAAGAAAGTCTGAGGAAGCATTTGGCAGGGGACTGGTTATCTAGGGTTTTAGGGCATAGGGCTACTCTGAAGATAGGAAGCAAAGACTTCAAGAATGGAAACCACAAAGTTCCAGCCATTCTGCACACAGGTTTAAACAAAACAGAGTACTCGTTGGAAACAGCCATAAGAGAAAGGCCCTCAACAATCTCTTAGGAAAGATTTAGTTGCTACTCTGTAGGTTAGCTTTAAATTTGGGGTTAGGGGGGATTTTCCAGCAAAATTACACAAGGTCTGCAAAGTCCAGCAATAAGAAAAGGAGGACTCTGCCTTGAATTCTTCCCCATCTGACTTCATGGTCTCCAAGTATTTTCCTTAGAATTATAAAAAATTTATTAAAAGCTATTTGTTAAAAACATGTAGTTTTTAAAAACATGTATTTCAAAGAAAAGATTAGTTTTATTAGATTCTTATGCATTCTATGTACTTTGCCAAAGACTGTTGATCCAATTTGTGTAAATAGGAAAATTATCAAAGTCATAGAAATAGTGAAAGAAAAATGAAGGTCAAGGCCACTGCTTAGAACTTCAGTCTATCTGATGCCCTGTTCAGTTCCCTTTCTGTTGTAGCCATTGAATTTTTTGAATTGGTTAAAAATCTAAACAGGGTCGGACCTAGAGACTGTCATACTTAGTGAAGTATATCAGAGAATGACAAATATTGTGACATCACTTATATGTGGAATCTAAAAAGAAATTATACAAATAAACTTATTTACAAAACAGAAACATTTAAAGAGTGAACTTATGGTTGGCAGGGAGGGAGCAGGGTAGGAGGAGGGAGAGTTAAGGAGTTTGAGATTGACATATACACTATGCTATATTAAAAATGGATAAACAGCAAGAGCACAGGGAAGTCTGCTCAAGGTTATGCAGCAGTCTGGATGGGAGGGGAGTTTGGGGGAGAATGGGTTCACCTGAAACTAACACAACATTCCCAATCAGCTATGCTCCAACATATAATTAGTTTAAAAATAACCTAAATAGCTGATTATTATCTAAAGCTAAATATATGCTTTCATGTTTTATGAAGCTTCTAAAAGGTCATTATCAATTGACCATTTACTGTTTTAATAAATGTCTATTGATTTCAAAGCTATGAATTTAGCCTAAGATTTTCAAAATATACAATTTTATAGTATAATTTTTCATGGTATTGCATATTATACTTTGCTCTCTACAATTTAATTGGGTGACAGAATCATGTTCTGAGAGAATTTCAGTATCAGAGGACCAAAATCTGTTCATTGGTTACTTGGTTCTACACAAGTGTTTGTTTTCTTCTATATTCCATTATGGATTTGCTTTTATTTCCTTAAAAGAGCAACTTTTCTGTTTGTACTTGTCCTTGCTCTTTTTATTATTTTTTATGCCAAAGGTTTTCCTTTTTTACCAGGTTCTATAAAAGAATTACTTTCATTTTTAAAAAGAGCTTGTTTTATTCCATAAACATTGCGGGGATGTTTTTGTTGTCGTCAATTCCATGGACTTTGAGTAGTACATCTGCTTTCATGCCATAAATCCTAAGACTAAATCACAGTTTCCTCCCAAGTGAGATGAAATGGATCTGAATTGGATACCGGAAAAGAAAACTGCTGTGCTATTTGTTACAGCTGGCCAACTTTGCTCAATTGCAGTGACAGAGATGTGTTGAAAAGCAGGCTGTTTCCATAAGGTCATTATGAAACTCACTCATGGAATTGGCAGTGGAAAATTTCAAAGAATCCTCCCTTGGAGTGTAGCTGTTTCAGTGCAACTAAAGTAGCAATCATCTTTACATCCACAGCTAAGCACAGCAAAATTGGTAATCTGAAAGAAACTTCCAGGATTTTGATGTGTTATGTTGATTATAAATTTTGGATAGTTTTCTTTTAATTCTATTGCTTATAGTTGGACTAATACAGACAGAAGTTTATTTCGTAAAAACATTATAAAGAGGCAAATGTATCTGTAGACAGGGTTATTTTTGACAATCATTTGGAAGAGGGAAGAGAGAGATATGAGTCACAACAAAAAGAATTAGTTATTCAAAAATTCTTGGAAAACTTTCTTTACTGTGGCATCAAAAAATTACCATTTTTTCCATACTCACTGATATCCATTTTATCCCAAGGACTAAAGTAACCAAAATGTAAGTTCAATATAAAATCAAATGTTTGGGAATTTATAGTAAAATCACGGGCTTCTCATTTGGATGTGTCAATTCATATATCCATTGTATTTCACTGGAGAGACTTGAAAGTCCATTCACAGTAACATTCACTTAAATGCCTTTATCTTTGACTATTGTAGCTGTATTCAAAGTTAGGCATCATGAAGACCTAAAATCCTTGATCAAAGGTCACATTTGAGAAATAAAGTCAACAGGTGAATGCTTCAGAAACTTATGTCTGTTAAACAAGCATGTTTATAAAGCTGTAACTGCAAAAATAAAAGCAAAGTTTTATATGTTGCATCTACTTCATTACTTCTTTTGTAAATCCCTCCTAGCATATCATTTTCTGCCTTTTCATTGCCTTTTAGGTCACTGTTTCTAGGAACCAAGCAAGTAGAAAAAATGGCAGCTAGCGCAGTGAGCAGATGGCTAACACAGTCCCCTCCATGAGACTCCTGCTAACATAGAAGTCTGCTCACGACTACATGGTAAATAGTGTTTATCATAGGTGGGATCATTAGCCCTTTAGCCCCCTTCATTAGCTCTTTGACCCCTACAGTTTAGTGTTAATGGAACCATAACTTCCCATTCCTGAGGCCTCTGTACTCTTCCAGCAGTGTCCTAGTAATGGTGTGTGTGTTTACTGCTGCTACATGTCAGAGTTTTGTATGGCATGCCCCTAGCGCCAACCCCACACAGCTGTGGGTCTTTGACACACACTGGTAAAGTTCTGCAATGAACTATGCTTATTACAGCCCACCAGGAAGGCGAGCTTCGTAGAATAATTAGCTCCCCTGAGAACAATGGCTGCCTTCACAGCTGGAAAGCTAGAAGAAATTTATTCTCAAGTATGAGAAGCACTGAAATGGCACCTGTAATTAAATTTCTTTTTCTTTTTCTCTTTCATTTATATTTTTATTTTATTTTAGCTTTTTTTTTTTAACATCCCCATCCTGATTAGCAGAGCATAACTAAAAATCTGGCAATTACTACCAAGCTGAAGGTCATGTTTTTAAGGGCTATATGACTTTAACATTGCTTTGCTCTTTTAGGGTAAGTTCAGTAGATATATGTTGTACAAACACAAATACACAAGACTTGTGAAAAAAAGGGTTGCTTAGAGTCTTCACTATGTAGACAAAAGGCTTGGAAGGACTCTGATTTTCACATTGAACAACTCTCCAATTTCCATTGAAGCATGGTCTTAAATTTAGGATGAAGCCATTCTCCTACTCTCCTTTCCCTCTGCTATTTCCCTATTCTGTTTTTCTTCCCCCTTCTATTATCTCACTTCAGCCATCCTGTTGATAGCTGACAGTCTATTGACTTTTGTTATGAATATACCAATTATCATTTTAATGGATTCCAACTTCTCTCAAGTGGAGTGGGAAGCTGTGTAAGTAACACATAGCAGCTGTCAGCAACAGCATATCACTGCAGATGTGAATAGGCATGACTCAATTGACTTGATGGCCTCAGATTACATTTCACATTCATATGGGAGAATAAGGTAGGGTCTTACATCACCCACTTTAATGAGCAAATATTTATCTAGTAAATGGCCATCTCTTGAGGCATAACATTGCTCTCTCTCTCTCTTTATATATATATATATACACATATATATATGTATAACTGGGATTGTAATGAAGACTTAAGCAGTAGTTAATTCTTACTTCCACACTTGGGAAAAGCAAGTCTTGAAGGTCTCTGGGGAACAGAAATGCTAATAACTATGGTAATTAAAATTATCTTGCAATTTCCAAAGTATTTTTATAAACATCTTACTAAGTCAACTATGAAAACAATACAAGACAGTCTGTTCAAAGAGCTGACACTGTAGCCTCAAAATCTCTGAATCTGAGATTTTTAAAAAGTCTACAATAAAGTCAAGATTTTTTTCTCCTTAATTTTCCTTCTCTGAGGCTATATTTGCACAACACAATCAACCCTGCTGTTTCAATCAAGTCAGTGAGAAAAAAGTCAGGAGAACCAGATGTTTGGTATTTTGTATATGAAACAGCTGGCTGATTGTCTGAATTTTTCATTTTCGAACTAATCTTGCTGTCATGATATAGAAACATCCTGAAAACTGATTTCTTTGCTTGTGAAATGCAAATAGCTTCCTTTGGAAGCATATTGTCAGTTTAGCTACCTTAGAATTAATAGGAAATGGTTTAGATTGGGTCAAGTTGCAAGTTAGGTAGTGGGGAAGAGAAAACAAATAGCGTTCAAGGAAAATTAAATTGCTAAAATTTACTGCAGTGCTATTGAAGCTTATCTTAAATTCTGTTCAGCTGGAGTACCATTACTGCAATAGTCAAACAATCAACTACTAATTGTTTTGATTTTCAAAAGGAGTTTTTATAAGATCTTTCTACTTATGGAATTAACCATTATTTGAATCTGTAATTTTGCCACATTAAAATGTGTGTTAAACTTAAGTATCTTCTTAGTACTACAATTTTCTATGAACATGGAATTTTATATTTCTCAAGGAAAAGAATTTTTTAAAGCACTGTGCATTTACCCTCTTAAATAAAGCAAATTCACTACAGAAGAAATCTTACATTGGCAAATTTCAATGCTATAAACACAAATATGTACAGGACAAAGACACAAAACTGTTATCACCAGTTTTTCTAAAAGCCTTTTGTTGGTCTATAAATATACAATGCACTCTAATTTCTGAGTCTTTAATTATTAGTTTTATATTTACCCATCCAGTATGTATGTGTAACAAGTGATATAGTGAAGTGAAACAATTATCTAGATATTTCAATGCCTTCATCATTTAGTGATTTGTCAATAAAATATTTCTTGAAAAATAGTTATACAAAAGGTATTGTGCCCAGCACTTTTAGAATGCAAAAGTGTAGGTATAATAATACCAATTCAAGTAATACCAGTATAAACCAGTAAATGCTTAAAATTAACAAAGGAAATAACAACATTTGTAATTTTTACAGAATGATTATTTTATGTAGAGGCAACTAGGAAAATGTACACTGAAACAGGTATTAACATGGAGTATAATTCTAAAAAGAGTCAGACACTACTTAGTGACTGAAAAACAATAAAAAATAATTCTAAAAGGGGATGATGACAAGATGACATTCCAGGCAGACTGAAAAAGAACAAAAGCCCAGTGAAGAATCAGCTATATGTATAAACTGTAAAACAACTATACTCCAATAAACACACACACACACACACAATATAACACACTGGAAAGAGCAAGCATTGTCAGAGACAGATATTAGATCTATCTGTACATGGCACCACCACAGCAATGATACATATATAAATACATACAGACTATAAGCTATTAATGAATTTTGTGTTACAGAGTACATTAGTAAGCAGATGGAATTTGGTGCAAAATATAATTGATTCAGAATAGAGGAAGTAATACAGTCAATCCTTGAAAAAATTATGAGTTGTAAAGTAAAAACCAGTAAAAAAAAAAAAATATATATATATATATATATATCTCCAAAGGTCGTCCCTCCATATCTGCGGGTCTTCCCTCAGGTCATGTAGTACTGTGGTACATATGTATTTAAAAAAAAATTTGCATGTAAGTGGTCCCATGCAATTCAGACCTATGAGGTTCAAACTGTGTTGTTCAAGGGTCAACCATATACATAAAGATACCAATGTTTTCTCCTCAGACTCTAATGGATCACCTTTAAAATAGATCACTTAAAAACTGTATCTCCAAAGAAGACACACAGATGGTCAACAGGTACATGAAAAGAAGCTCAACCTTGTTATTCAGAGAAATGCAAGTTAAAACCAGAATGAGGTATTACCTCACAGCTATCAATGACTGCCATCAAAAAGAGCACAAACAACAAATGCCGGTGAGGATGTGGAGAAAAGGGAGCCCTGCTACACTTTTGGTGGGAATAGAAATTGGCCCAGCCGCTATGGAAAACATTTTGGAGGTTTCCTAAAAAAACTAAAAACAGAACTACCATATGACACAGCAATTCCACTCCTAGCTACATACCTTACAAAAATGAAAACACTAGTTTGAAAAGATACACGCTCCCCTATGTCCATAGCAGCGTTATTAACAACTGCCAAGATTCGGAAGCAATCTAAGTGCCATGAAAAGATGATTAGAAAAAGGAGTGGTGCATACACACACACAATGGAATACTAATCAGCCATAAAAAATAATGAAATTTTGCCATTTGCAGCAAGTTGGATGAACTTAGAGGGTATTATACTAAGTGGAATAAGTCAGAAAGACAAATACTCTATGATATCACTTACACATGAAATTTAAAAATAAAAACAAACTAGTGACTTTAACAAAAAGCTGCATTCACAGGACAACAAATAGTTTTCTATATATAATGGTTACCAATGGAGAGAGAGAAAGAGGCACGTTCAAGATCGTGTTAGGGGAGTAAAAGGTATAAACTGCCACATATAAAATAAATAAGCTATAGGATATATTATGCAACACAAGAAATACAGAAAATATTTTATAGTAGTTGTAAATGGAGTAAACTTTGAAAATTGTGAATCACTACATTGTACGCCTGAAACTTATACAATATTTTATATCAACTCTACTTTCAACAACAAAAAAATCATACCTCTAGACCAAGTACTGGCAAAATATTCAAGCCATGGGCCAATACACATATTTTAAACTTAGTAGTTCGCATACTATTTCTGTTATATATTCTTTAAAAATTTTTCAACAAGCCATTCAAAATGTAAACACTATTAAGTCTTGTTGGAAGCCAAATTGGGACTCTGGTTTATAATAGTTTGGCAACTCCTGCCCTAGATGATGACCACTTTGAGCTTGGGGAAATGATCTCATTCCTTAGGTGGGACACACACCCTTTGCACCTAGCATAGTTAATGGTACCTCTTAAGCCTTAAAGAAATGACTGCATAACACTGATTAATATAACAAATAAAAAGGTACACTTAAAATAGGCAGCATTTCATCCACTAACTGAAAGCATTGTTTCAATGCATCGGCAGGCATCTCTCACTTCAGACATCCAACTGTACTCTGAATACCTAGAGAAAGACTGTCTAATGTGGCATCGCCTCATCTGTTTCAGATTTGACTTACTTCTGCTAACCTTTCTGTTACAGTGTGATGATCTGGACATGTCTCTGAAAGAAGACCTTCATTATTTTTGCAGAAGATAGTTCTTCAAGCTTCTGTTCACAGAAGCTTATTACATCAGTTTGCTACTTTCAATTAATGACTATGTATGTTAAAATCCATGAAACAGTGTGTTGCCAGTAGGATAATTTTAATTGAAATTAATCTTCACACAAAAAAAGAAATTAATCTTCACAACAACAGTAACTTTCTTGTTTAAGACAGTGCACAGTACTCTGTCTGCTTCTCTGTACTGGCTGTATCCTGCCCACTACCTTCCATTATTCCACCAGCAATCATATGTCCATTTTATGATCAAGTTATTTCTTTGGACCAGTACATTCTAGATAGGGTGAATTATATACAGCTTCATTATTGCCCAGAAATATGGAAACTGTGACACCTTTTCTCTCTGAAGAAACTCAATGTTATTTCTTTATTACATAGGGAATAGAAAACATTGTTCTACGTGAATAAATAAGCACTGTATTTCTTTCAAGGACATCAGGATGTAACAATGGACAACCTGCTGCTTTCTCCTCTCACTGCATCTCCCAATCTCCAAAGACTTTGTTGTTAATTTCTGTGTGATTTATATGGGCATGCATGCTCCATATTCACATGCTTTCTATACTTATTTGCTATTTCAATACCTAGGATATCAGATAGACTGTTAGAAAGGGGAGTGGTTTTTGGAAGAGTGATATTTTAAATAAATACAAAAAAATAGGTACACATATACAAGTGAAAAATCACTGTGAGCTAAAGTTATGAATAGAATTGTTTGATAGTCAGTTGAACATACAACTGTTAAGCTATCCTGTTATAGAACTATCCTATTATAGTGCTATAAACTGTAGCACTTAGTGCTACATTTCCCACTTAAAATATGAACCAAATCTGGTTTTCTAACTATATGAAATTATTTAGATGCATGGTTTCATATGTACATACATCTACTTAATTTTCATGATCTCTAATTGCCTTTATGTGATCCCTATGTGTGATTTCCTAGTACAGTGTTTCCCAGACAGTGCTCCCTGGACCAAGAACATCAGAACCTCTTGAAAACATGCTGCAAATGCAAATTCTGGGGCTCAACCTCAAATCTGGGCTTCTCTGATGGCCCAGTGGTAAAGAATCTGCCTGGCAATGCAGGAGATGCAGGTTCAATCTATGGGTTGAGAAGATTCCCTAGAGGAGGGCATGGCAACACACTCCAGTATTGCCTGGAGAATCCCCATGGAAAGAGGAGCCCGGTGGGCTATAGTCCATGGGGTCGCAAAGAGTAAGATGTGACTGAGCGACTAAAGAACAACCCCCTTAAATCTACTGAATCAGAAATCTGAGGATGGAACCAACAGTGTTTGCATCAGTAAGGTTGTCCTGTGATTCTAAGGCATGCCCAAATTTGAGAACAACTTCTCCAGCATAGGTGTAAAAGACATGACCTCTATTAATTGCAGCTGGCTTTCTTTTCTGCTAACTCCAGGAATAAAATAGAAGCATTATCTACAATCCTGTCACCAACGACTTCTGTTTCTGAGGATCCCTCTGCACTACACTGAAGATCCTGTAGGAGACTGTTAGGGTCCACTGTTCCCTTGCTATCATTTTCAACAGCCTAAAATTCTAGTATTAAAAAAGGTTCTGGGATGTAGGATACATTTTTCAGCCACTGAATTATATGCCTTATCACTTGTTTGCTTAATGAGAAACAGGTGGCTCATTTTCAATTGCTACCATTTATTCCTTTGACATAAGCTTGTTTTCCTTACTTTTTCATGGCTCTTTAATTTGCTTGTTATGATATTACTCTCTCTGAAAGTAAAACTAGAAATTTCAAGAATGGCTGGTGAGCTTTGCCGTGTTATACATCTGTAATCAAGTGCTTCAACGCCACAGAGTGTCTCATAAGGAGAAATGGAAATGGGCAGGTAAAGTACGACACTAAATTTCTAAGATAGATACCAGAGTAAACTTGGCAGAGGACACTAATTTCCCATATTTATTTCCATCTGAAAAGTAGAAAATAATGTAATTTAGAATTTAATCTTGGCTCAATTTGTCACAAACAAATTGATATGAATGGCATTATGCTAACATTTTTATAAGCACATCCAGGACATTAAAACAGAGTGCCCATATAAAGATAAATTTAACTTTAAAAATATTCACCTAACATAATCACTAACAATTTCAGGGTAGAATTTATCTTAATATATGGAATATGTCCATAAATAAATCAATCATGAAGCCGTTCAAAAGAATAAGTAAAATAAAGCACATTAACTGTAGATGTTGTTTTACTGATCATGTTAATATGGCATGCAAATTCAGACAAGGTCAGGAGCCACACGATAGGAAAACTAATTGCTTACACTGAAATGAAAGATTTATTTTGATCAATAAGCTTATATGTCCCTTGAGAATAAGGCCAGTATCTTACCTACATTGGCATTGTAAATACCTTTCATTCCTCCACAAAAAAACTTTTACCAAAATCCTCCTAGGTGCTGGGTATACAGACATAAAAACAAGCGTGTCTGCCAATGAAGGCCTCACATTGTTCACACAAGAAATTCACAATTTTTAAAGTACACTTATTGCTAACTGTGATGGCCTCAACTTCTTCGAAAATGCATGATTAACAGATTTTTGACTAAAATTTCCCTACTAAGAAGAAATTGATACTTATTGCAGATTTTCCATAATTGTTTCAAAAATAGCTTTTAGCAATGAAAGGAACATGACCTTTGGAACAAGTTTTGCCTTGTTTTTAATTATAGTTTTCTTCTTTCATCTCTCATTCTCAACTTCCTATACAATTTTGAGTTTCAGTTTTCTCTTCTGAAAAGGAGGGCAATAATAACTATTTGAGGGTTGTGGTTAAGGATCTAGATAAAACCCAGGAGAACTGCATTTCACTAGAGGTTAGGTTCTATATTAGTCTTAAGAAATTTGAAGTAGTCTTTAATAAAACCTAACTTTGGATGAAAAAAGAGACCTTAAATTCCCTATAAAGTAAAATATACAAGGCAGCAGATATGTAATCATTATGGTGATTTAGTCATTAAGTCATGTCTGACTCTTGCGACCCCATGGACTGTAGCCCACCAGGTTCCTCTGTCCGTGGGATTTTCTAGGCAAAAATATTGGAGTGGGTTGCCACTTTCCTCTCTAGGGGATCTTCCAGACTCAGGAATTGAACCCAGGTCTCCTGCATTGCAGGCAGATTCTTTACCAACTGAGCTATGAGAGAAGTCCAGAAATGCAATCCCATTTGTAACATTTTAAAGCAAAATGTGTTTCTGAATTGAGTAGATTTTCTTTTAGAAGGTTAATAAGTACATATACCTTCTGAAGTAATAACTGAGTTTGTCTCTCCAAGAACAAATTGATCAGGCATATTAGTATGTCTGCAATGTAACCATGTACAGTGATCATGAACAGCCATCAAGTAGAGGGACCAGCAAGTGTAAAGACACCAAGCTGGAAACATTTGTTGTTCAAGGAAGAAACAGAAGCAGGTGTGCCCAATGTAAATCAAATTGACATCACTGATTTATATTCTAAGAGAGTAACTTTGGCTTCTGTACTGAGAATAGACTGGCATATGGGTGGCAATAATAATAGAAGCAAGGAGGTCATTTACAGGTGAGAAAAATTTACAAAACTCCAGCTGAGAAATCACAGTTGCTTGGATTAGGTCAGTGACTGTGGGGTTTGCAGGGCAGGGGGGAAGGGGCAGCTAAGGTAAAACTGGTAGAATTTGCTGATTAGTTGAATGTGGACTGTGAGGGAAAAAAAAAGTTTCACTAAGGATCGTTAGCCTGAACAACTCAAATGATAGGATTGCCATTTACTGAGATCAGTAAATATTATGAGATCCATTGATTTTAATATAAAAAAAGTCAGGGCTTTGGTTTTTTTTCTGTTTAGTTCTTGTGTCTAATATTACATATATAAGTGGAACTATTAAATAGGCTTCTGAGTCTAGAGATCAAGACAGTTCTAGGCTGGGGAAATATATTTGACAGTCTTAAGTGGGGTGACTGTATATAAAATCTTGAGACTGATGCCATAAGAGAACAGATAATGACTTCATAGAGGGAACAGAGAAGATCGCTAGGTTTGATCACTCAGTCTGGGTTGAAACTTTGGGAATGTGAGACCACCACGATCCAGCAAAGAGAACTGAGAAAGAATAAAGTATAAAGGAAGATAGAAAAGGGCCAAGGCCCTAGGACCAAGTAAAGAAAGCGTTTCCAAGAAGAGGGAACCGTGAGAAATAATTGTGCATATAATTGTGTGAGAAATCAAGTAAGATGACAGACAATTGACCACTGGATAAAGCAACATGGCAGTCACTGATAACCATCATAAATTATTATATTTCATTGGTAAGTAAAAAAAGTCAAAGCCTGAGTTTAAAAATACGAGAATTTAAAAACTGGAGAATACAAGTCTAGACAAAACTTTAAAGCTCATTTGCTGTTAGGTGGACAGAGTAACCAGATGTTAGTTAGAGGAAAACATAGATTTTAAAGGAGAATTGATCTCTTCTCTCATGTAAAAGCTAAAACAGTCTATAAGCGAGTATGACGGTGATGGGGATGATTCAGCAGAGAAGGCAGCTTATGATACAGCGCAGAGATGGCAGAACCGTAGGATCAATGCCCCTGACGCAGGTGGGAAGTTATAAGGTCTGGTGTACAAGTGGAGGAACTGACTTTGCAGGGACTATACACACTCATCTCTGGTAACACAGGACAACACAAAGTGTATGATGACAGATGCAGATAGCTGGAGAGCATGCAAGATGGCAGTTTACGGAATATGAAACGATTTTCTCAGCGGATTGAAAGGAAGGTGGTTGGTTCAGAGGATTGATTGTGGGAGGATCTGAAAGCTCATGGAAAGAGGAGAAGGCAGGAGTCACCTGGCAAAATGGAGGGTGCCCGATTCTGGAATGTGTAGTAGAGCTGAGACTAGGGGCATTTCTCCAGCAAGTTCAGGCGCCCAAGGCTAAACATAGAACAGTTTGAAAGTTTAGTTTAGCATTTAATTTTAAATGGGAGAAGTAAAGAGAAAGACAGGAAGAGCTGACTGTGTATAAAAGGGGATATAAAATGCCAGGCTGCATAAATCACAAACTGGAATCAAGACTGCCAGGAAAAATATCAAGAACCTCAGATTTCCGTGGTGGCTCAAACGGTAAAGCGTCCGCCTACAATGCGGGAGACCCGGGTTCAATCCCTGGGTCAGGAAGACCTCCTGGAGAAGGAAATGGTAACCCACTCCAGAGTTCTTGCCTGGAAAATCCCATGGACGGAGAAGCCTGGTAGGCTACAGTCCATGGGGTCGCAAAGAGTCGGACACGACTGAGCGACTTCACTCACTCACGCAGATATTCAGATGATACGACTTTAACAGCAGAAACTGAAGAGGAACTAAAGAGCCTCTTGAGGAAGGTGAAAGAGGAAAGTGAAAAAGCTGGCTTAAGCTCAGCATTTAAAAAGCAAAAATCATGGCATCTAGCCTTACTTCATTAGCAAATAGATGGGAGAAATATGCAAGCAGCATTAGATTTCCTTTTCTTAGCCTCCAAAATCAATGTGGACAGTGACTGCAGTCACAGAATATAAAGACACTTGCTCCTTGGAAGAATAGCTATGACAAAACTAGACAATGTACTGAAAAGCAAAGACATCATTTTGTGGACAAAAGTCCATATAGTCAAAGTGATGGTTTTTCCAGTAGTCATATACAGATTTGAGAGCTGACAATAAAAAATGCTGAGCACTGAAGAATTGATGCTTTCAAACTGTGGTGCTGGACACCAGTCCCTTGGACAGCAAGGAGAGCAAACCAGTCAATCCAAAAGGAAATCAACCCTGAATACTCAATGGAAAGACTGATGCTGAAGCTGAAGGTCCAACACTTTAGCCACCTGATGCAAAGTGCTGACTCACTGGAAAAGAGCCTGATGCTGGGGAAGCTTGAGGGCAAGAGGAGAAGGGGGCAACAGAGGATGAGATGGTTGGATGGCATCACTGACTCAAAGGACATGAGTTTGAGAAAACTCAGGGAGATGGTGAAGGACAGAGAAGCCTACTACAGTTCAAGGGGTTGCAAAGAGTCAGACACAGCTGAGTGACTGAATAACAAAAGGGAATGATTATACACTGGGCCTTTAAATCAAACACATATAAAGAATGTTTTAAAAGACAAGGAAAGAGCCATGCAAAAGTGATATGCTTAATGGACTGGCAATACTGAAGTGGGTAGAAAATTATGGAGTCACTGTACTAATAGGCATGGTCCTAAAAGACAAGAGGTATTGCTAGGAAGTACATACTTAAAAGTGCACTTATGAAGGACAGCTATCACTGGAAATAAAAAATTCCCAATCTACACATAGACTGCTGAGCAATAATAGAGGAAAAATATTTAGAGGGCAGTTGCTGCCTCTAAACCTCTTTCTCTATGTAACAAAATTATTTTAAGTAATAACCATGAAACCAGAGAAATAAACAACAGGTTAAAAAAAAATAGTCACTTACAATTTTCTTTCACTGAACTTTCACATACAATCATTTGAATTATTTGACTATTTGAACACTGATATCTCTACTACCAAGGAAAACACACACAACTCTCAACAAATGCAAACCATTAAGAATTTTCTCTTAAAATATGTACCTGTAGGTGTGTCTTTATGTGGACAGGGGCAGCAATAGAGCTGGGTATTCTCCTAATTAGCTTCCTATGGATTAAAATGTTATTAAAGAAAATTAATATAATTGTGCTAACTGAAACTAAATATAGATTCTATTTTAGAACTCCTACAACTACAATGATTAGCACATAGACCATTAAAAGATTTTTTTTACATAGTAATATATTATCCCTGGCATTGTCTAGAAATATTGTTTAGAAATGTTTCCTCATAAGAACAAGCAGACCACCAAATTTTCTGTTTTATTATTTTAAAATCCTCCATTAATTTGCCCTTTATTCACTGTACCTGAAATAGAATACCCACATTCTTCTACTCTCAGTGCAACCAAAAAAAAAAAGTCTTATCTTGAATAATTAAATATTCAGAAAGGATTATTGTTGAGGAAAATAACTGAATTGGGTTGATATCCAGGATAGAGGGGGAATCACACATGTGTCCACAGAGCTACTTGTGACAAGGGTAAGTGAGTGGCATAACATGGTGGGATGAGCTTCTATGCTGTTCAGTTTAAGAGAGAGAGAGAGTTGCCCTCTCTGGACACAGCAGTGAAAAGCAAGGTTGACTCTGGCTCCACTCTAAGCCCAGTGGATCAGGACTGGTGAGTGATACAGAGGAGAAGCTCATTGCCCTCGGAGAGGGTTGCAGAGTAGTAGCATCACAACAGAGGGGGCATGTGGCCTTGTAGACATACAGGATGGTGCCTACCTCTATTTATCTGGGTTGTAGAGGAAAGGCATAGTACAACATAAAACAGGAGATGAGCCTCTGCCTAACACTGTCACCTATATCTCATTCCATATGCAATTTTTAAACATCTCCAACCCAAATAAGATGTAAGTGCTATGTGTGCATGTGTGTGTGTGTACATCGGGTGGGTGGAATTGATTTCTAAGATTTGTATATGGAGCCATTTATGTAGGAGCCAAATAAGAAAGTAATGATTACTGTCTACTATCTATCAAGTGATATGTGCTTATCCCCACTGTAGCCAATAAACAAAATACAGTTTAAATCTAGCGTTTTTTACTCAAGAATCACACTACACTAGTTCCCCTCTTAGATGCAAGATATCCAAAATTCTGAGAAAGCATTGCTTTCTTGACTAGTAGTCTTGCTTTAAGTGCTTCCAAGGGCAAACAAGCTTTTATGCTTATTAGTCAGGTAAACATCTAGATATACAAGGATGGGTGACAAACAAGACTCTCCTTTTGGAATATCAGAGTTTCATTTTACTGGATAATATTTTGATATTTGAGTTTATTATATTCAGGGTTCTATGCCAAGTGTTGACATTAATGATCTGCTGTCCACCTTAAAACAATCCACTGAGGAAGGTATAATTGTTAAACTCAACTTGCAGACAAGAAAAATAAGTCTTGGAAATGTCAAGTCAACTGCCCAAGTTCACAGGACTGGCTAAGTAACAGAGCTGGTATTCAAATTTGTGTTATTTTACCTTGATCGGCAAAAAGAAAGTAAGATTACAGACTAGTTTTTATTACTGATAAATATTAGATGTTGAGTTCTACACCAGCAATGTTTTGAGTATCTGCAAATTGCTCCATTCTACACAAGAATGCCCTCAGAGAAAGGGGTGAGCAGTCATTCCTAAGCCCTACTTTAATAAGCCAAAGGAAACAGTAACCAAAAGAACAATAAAGATACAGATTCTTCTTTAGACCTCACACTATCAAAATATTAAAGAATTTTTTTCTTAAAAATATTGTATAACTCCAAGATAAATCTCTTGGAATATTGTGGAGAAAAAAAAATACCATTTGCTCATTCCATATTTAAAACACTGCCTCTTTCATATCATTCCACCAAAGACTGAGGTCTCAGTAAGTATAGGCTCTGACAAAACTGTCCCTGATCCCTACTCTTTCTCAGTCAGGAATGGGTAATTACAAAAGAGCTATATTTAAGTAAAATTTGATTTGAAAAAAAAAACAGTGCTGAGTTAAAATTTTTCAAATCGTATCTGCAATAAAGTGAATCAAGAGATTAAAATTCTTGATTTTGTCCATGTTATTAAAAGAGCTTATTGTATTTCTCCTTTCTTTACTAAATTTACTGAGATACACAATTAATTGATTTCTATGTGTGATGGGTATGTATACATTTGTCTCTCATAGTGTACTATTAATATTTAGGGTACAGACTATTTAAAGTTCTACATTTTATTCATATTTAAATGAAGATCTAGTATAATAATATATAGCTGCTTAATTATATTCTAAAATTTTGGCCAAATGCTGATCTGCTCTGATGTAATTCTATTCTGACCTCCATTTTATATGTGGTAGTATATGAGAAAAAAAAAGGATAATATATGCACTCATACAGAATTAGTTTATAAGGGTATAATATCGCCAGGCAAAAACTTGTATATAAACATCTAAAGTGGTATTATTCATAACAAGCATAAAGTGTAAACAATCCAAATGTCCAATTAATAAATTGACTGACAAAATGTAGTCTGTCCATATAATGGACTATCATTTGCCCATACAAAGTACTCAAAGTACTCAAACATGCAGCAACATGGATGAATCATGAAAATACTGTGCTAAGTTAAAGAAGCCAGTCACAAAAGACTACATATTACATGATTGCATTTATATGAAATGGCCAGAAGAGGCAAATACATAGAGAAAGAAAGTAAATTAGCTGTTGCCCAAAATCAAAGGTGGACTTCCCTGGACACTCAGTGGTAAGCAATCTGCCTGCCAATGCAGGAGATTCAGGTTCGATCCCTGGATCAGAGACAGCTTTGAGAAGGAAATGACAACCCACTCCAGTATTCTTGCCTGGGAAATCCCATGGACAGAGGGTCCTATACAGTCAATGGGGTTGCAAAGAGTTGAACACGACTTAGCAACTAAACAACAGCAGCAAAATCAGGAGAGAGAGGGGAAATGCACATGTAATGGGTGTCAAGTTTTCAGTGAAGGTGATTATTCTAAAATTGTTTGGGGTGATGGTTGCAAAATTCTGTGAATGCACTGAAGTCACTTAATTGTAGAATACATGATATTAAAACTGTTAGATGAAAATTTTTAAATAAAATGGTAAAACATAATTTCTCATATTTCAGATTCACTTTTTTTTTTAATTTTTCCATTTATTTTTATTAGTTGGAGGCTAATTACTTTACATCATTGCAGTGGTTTTTGTCATACATTGAAATGAATTAGCCATGGATTTACATGTATTCCCCATCCCGGTCCCCCCTCCCACCTCCCTCTGCATCCGATCCCTCTGGGTCTTCCCAGTGCACCAGGCCCGAGCACTTGTCTCATGCACCCAACCTGGGCTGGTGATCTGTTTCACCCTAGATAATATACATGTTTCGATGCTGTTCTCTTGAAACATCCCACCCTCGCCTTCTCCCAGAGTCCACAAGTCTGTTCTATACATCTGAGTCTCTTTTTCTGTTTTGCATATAGGGTTATCATTACCATCTTTCTAAATTCCATATATATGTGTTAGCATACTGTAATGGTCTTTATCTTTCTGGCTTACTTCGCTCTGTATAATGGGCTCCAGTTTCATCCATCTCAGTAGAACTGATTCAAATAAATTCTTTTTAATGGCTGAGTAATATTCCATGGTGTATATGTACCACAGCTTCCTCATCCATTCGTCTGCTGATGGGCATCTAGGTTGCTTCCATATCCTGGCTATTAACTTTTTTAATGGCTCATAGCAAGACACTGTTCTAAGATCTAGAGTTTCAACTGTCATTAAGACAGACAATGAACCTCTGTCATTAACTTTGGGGCTTCCCTGCAGTAAGGAATTCTGCCAATGCAGGAGATGTGGGTTCACTCCCTGAGTCAGGAAGATCCCCTGGAGAAGGAAATGGCAACCCACTCCAGAATTCTTGCCTGGGAAATCCCATGGACTGAGGAGCCTGGCGGGCTGCAGTCCAAGGGGTCACAAAGAGTTGGACTGGACTTAGCGACTACACAAGCAACAACATTAACTTTATATTCTATAGAGATTAAGTGTCGGGGCAAAGCATTGTTGTTGTTGATAAAGCATAAACAAGGAAAAAGGATAGAGGGTGCTTGGAAGGTGAGAGAAGAAAGAGCTGCCATTTTGACTTGGTCATCATGGGAGACTCCACTGACACGGAATAGAGGGAACTGAAAAGTACTATTGAAGTACAGCAACCAGACCGCCTGTGATGAATAGAGGGTCACTGAGGCCTGAAACGTTGGTTTGTTTGTTTGTTTTTAAGTGAAGAAGGTCAAAATAAAATTAGTTACAAAATGAGTTTTTTGAGATGACAATATAAATCACAATAAATTAGAAAGTTTAAAATAGTGACTAACACAAACACTACAAAGTATGGGAATCTAAATATATTTTATGAATTAACTGACATACTTCAGTGTTAAATTTTCTACATATTGTGTTCCATCCTGTCGAAAACCTCTCATACGTTAATAAATTTCTAACGAGAAAATGAAAGGATAATTCATTCGTCTCTTTAGATAGTTGATCAAAATTTGCTTTCCTTTATTGCTGGGTTAGAAAAAATTTCCTTCTTTTTTAAAACAAGTACTATCAATATCAGGTGAATTTTTAGGATTACTGTCAAACTTTTGCCATCTTTACAGAAGTTGTTTTCATATATAAACTATAAATTTCAGGGCACTTTAATTTTTCTTATAATTGTAAAAAATTCTTTGAATTTATAACAATAATTAGTTCTAGATATAGATTCACTATAGTGTTACCTTACTAGTTCTATGTAATCTTTGTTACTACCATTATTTCATGTTAAATCAGCAGGAAATAAGAATGTGGAAAAATATAAACTCTTCTACGCTTTTCATTAATTGAATTCTCAAACAACTTAAGATTCTATTCATTACTTCTTTTCAAAATGTATCTCTATCAGTGAATTATTGCTTTAGTGGGATATGACTTTTTTTTTTTCATCTTGCTTCTTGTTATCAAAATCATTTCACTTGATTTCATTACTCATTTCTCTTCCTTTCCTTTCAGAGACTGATATTTTATCTTAACTTTTTGCATGAAATGCATTTAACTTTTTAATGAAATGCTTCTAAACATCAATTATGTTTAAATTTTTTTATTTGTGTTTGCATTTGTAAAATATCATTGTCCCACATGGCAAAGATGACTGATTTATAGTTCCATATTTTTGGAATCTGGCTATATTTAGAAAAAATAATATATATACACATATAGCTTTTTCAAAGTTATTTCCATGTGTAGTCAAGTTACTGCTTACTGTTTTTCTGCAGAAATGTATCACCAGGAACCTTCCTATTGGAGACTAACTAAACTGACATTGCTGGCATCTTTAATGATAGTAAAGAAAAAAAGTTTTATATGAATGTGTTCTGAGGCCTCACTTCTCTCACCTGGCAGAAGCAGATAGGTGTAAGGATAAGAAGGTATGAAGGAAGGCAACAACCACAACCAACTGTGGTTATAAAGTAGCTGCTTTTTAATCAAATAGGCTTAACATGAGGGTCCTACCCAGATCCTCATGGAGCATTTGTGCCAGTGAAACTTGTTTCATTATCTGTGCAGTGATTCCAACATTAGAGGTCAGTGAAACTGGAGCAAAGATATGAAGATGGATTTGGAGGGAGACCCAGAAGAGGTAAGATCTTGTAGAACCCGCTAAAGATTTTGGATTTGATACTAGGTCATCAGTTGGAGGGTTCATAGAAAGAAGTAACCTCATCTGATTACTTATTAACAGCTTCTTTGGCTGTTTACTGGAAAATAATCTTGTGAGTGAAATCTTGTGAGGCACATTTATGAAGCAGTTTTAGTAGTTCAGGTGTGAGATGATGGTGTCTTAAACTAAGGTATTACCAGTAAAAATCAGAGGCAAAATGTGCGTAAATGAAGGCAATATTTTGAGGTAGTATTCCAAGTATTGATGAGTGGTGTCAATGAAAGAAATTAAGTCTGAAGGATATCAACACCTTTGTTCTGAGAGAATGCATGTGCCATTTCCAAGATTGCTACGAATGAGGAATGGTATTGGCCATATACATTTTGGGATGCCTGTTGAACATATAAGCAATACTCATTTTTCAATCCTGGGCACAGTACATCTTTCCATTAGTTTGTGTTGTTTTCAATTTCTTTCATCAGAGTTTTACAGATTTCAGAGTACAGATCTTTTACCTCCTTAGGTTTATTCCTAAGTACTTTATTCTTTTTGATAAAACTGCAAATGCTATTGTTTTCTTGACTTCTAGTTCTGCCACTTTGTAGTTATAGTAATGCAACAGATTCCTGTATATTAATTTTGTATTCTGCAATTTATCGAAATTATTACCCTAATAGGTTTTTTTTTTTTTTCTTTTCTGGGGGAGGTGACTCCTTTAGAATTTTCTCTATATATGATTGTGTCATCTCCAAAAGTGAAGAGCTTTACTTCTTTGTTTCCAATTCAGATTTCTTTCATTTCCTTTTCTTGCCTAATAGCTGTGGCTAGAATTTTCAATACTATGCTGAATGAAAGTGGCAAGAGTAGGTATCATTGTCTTGTTCCCTATTTTAGTAAAAAATTTTTTTCAACTTTTCACTTTTGAGTATGTTAGATTTGTTTGTTTGTCATATGTAGCCTTTATTATGTTGGTGCAGGTTCTCCTTTTACCTCCTTTTGTTGACATTTTTTTTAATCAGTAAACGGATGTTGAATATTTTCAAAAGCTTTTTATGCATCTATTGAAATGATAATTTTTTAATTCTTCAATGTGTTCACTGACTAACTTGCAGATATTTAACCATCCTTGCATCTTTGAGATACATCCTGTTTGATCATGATATCATGGTGTATGATCCCGTTAATGTATTGTTGAATTCAATTTGCTATTTTGTTGATGGTTTTTGTATCTATGTTCATCAGGGATATTACTCCTTAATTTTTGTGTGTCTTTGTGAAGTCTTTGCATGGTTTTGGTAACACAGTGTTGCCAGTAACTCACAGAATAAGTTCAGAAGTATTTCTCCCTTTCAACTTTCTGGAATAGTTTTGAGAAAGATAGATATTTTTTAATGTTTGGTAAAATTCTCTTGTGAGAGCTTCGCTAGTGGTTCAATGGTAAAGAATCTGCCTGCCAGAGAAAGGAGTTTCATCCCTGATCTGGGAAGATCCCACATGCCACAGATCTACTAAGCCTGTGCGCCACAACTACTGACCCTGTGCTCCAGGGCCCAGGAGCTGCGACTACTGATGCCTGCGCACCCTAGAGCCCATGCTCCACAAGAGAAGCCGCCACAATGAGAAGTCTGTGCACCCCAACTACAGGGTAGCCCCCACTCTCTGCAACTAGAGAAAAGCCCATGCAGCAACAAAGACCCACAGCCAAAAATAGATAAATAAAATTAATAAAATAAAAAATTCCCCTGTGAAACTATCTGGTCCAGGACTTTTGTTTGTTGGGAACCTTTTTTATTAATTCAATTTCATTATTAGTAATCAGTCTGTTCATATTTTCTACTTCTTCCTGGTTCAGTCTTGAGGGATTGTATATTTCTGGGAATTTATCCATTTAACCATCTTCAAGGCTATCCCATCGTAGGTTGTTCATAGTAGTTTCTTATGATCCTTTGTATTTGTGTGGTGTCAGTTGTAACTTCTTTTTCATTTCTGATTTGGATTCTTTTCTTGATGTGTCTGGCTAAAGGTTTCTCAATTTTGTTCATCTTTTCAAAGATCAAACTCTTAATTTCATTGATATTTTTGCTATTGTTCAGTCTATTTCTGCTGTCATCTTTATTATTTCTTTCCTTCTACTAATATTGTGGGGCTCTTTCTACTTCCTTTAGGTGTAAGATTAGGTTGAGATTTTTCTTTTTCCTGAGGTAGACTTGAACCACTCTAAGTGCAGTTCCAGATCCAGGTCACTCCCCCAGGTGACTTAGTGGGTGACCTGGGGGAGCTGGTGCTGGTTTGCAGGTGGGTAGGGTTGGGAACCCATGACAGCAGTCTGAACCATGCTCAGTCTAAAGGGTCCCAGACTGGTACCTTCCAGTTTTGGGTGGGGCCAAGGCCACCCACTAGATATTTAAAGGGAGAATTCTAAAATGTTAGTTTTCAGCCACAATGTCCTCAAAGCAGAACAGCTTTCCCAAAATTGCAGCTGCTGGCCTCTATGTCCCCAGAGTGAGTCCCAAGTGTTGGCCTCCTGTCTCTCCGGAAGGCTCTCTGAGATCAGCAAGTGGATCTGACCCAGGGTCCTTTCAAGTTACTGCCTCTGCACTGGGTCTCAGCATGAGATTTTGTGTGTACCATTTAAGAGCAAAGCATCTTTCCTACAGTTCTCTGAGCTCTCCCATACCTGCTGGATTTGAGTCTGATATTCTTGGGACTCAGGTTCCTTGTGAAGGAAACCAGGTTAGAGAGCCTAATGTGGGATTTGGATCCCTCAATCACTGGGGTGAATTTCTGCAATTTTAAGTATCCTCCTTTTTATGTGTCACATCCAGCCAGGGGTGTAAACCATGATTTTGCTCCTCCTAGTCATCTAAATGTGGTTCCTTCTTTATATCTTTAGTTGTGAAAAATCCTTTTTGCTAGTCTTCAGGTCATTCTCATCAATAGTTGCTCTGTAAACTGTTGTGATTTGGGTGTACCTGTGACAAGAGGCATCAGTGTATTCTTACTCTAGCATCTTGGTCACTCCCCAGTATGTACTGGGTATTTGAAGTCTCCTGTTAGAGTAGATCTGAAGTGTTCTCACCACATAAAAAAGAATAATTATGTGAAATGATGTGTTTAGTTGTTCATTCGTGTCCATATCTTTGTGACCCCCATGGACTGTAGCTCACCAGGTTCCTCTGTCCATGGAATTCTCCAGGCAAGAATACTGGTCTGGTTTGCCATGCCCTCCTACAAGGGATCTTCCCAACCCAGGGATCAAACGCAGGTCTCCCACATTGCAGGTGGATTCTTTACTATCTGAGCCATCAGGAAAACCCACGTGAAGTGATAACATATGTTAATTAACTTGATTATGGTAATCATTTCAGTGTACAGGTATATAACATGATGTCATATAACTTAAAAAACCTAGCACTGTACAACCTAAACATATACAATCTTTATGCATCAATCATACCTCAATAAAGTAGGAAAAAAGAAAAAATAATGTCATGAGAAAATGGAAAGATAGGGCAATCCAAAGTTCATTTTGCCTCAGGCCTTCCTTACTTATGATTAGATCAAAAGTACAGATCATTGGTAGAACGCATATTAAGAAGTAAAATAAAAACAGTTTATTTACATCAATATTTTTCAATGATTCTACTCTTAGAATCACAAAATACATATGCATGCATAAGCAACAAAATACAAACTGAATGAATTAAATGATTCCACATATAAAGTGTGGGCTCCCCAGGCAGTACTAGTGGTAAAGAACCCACCTGCCAATACAGGAGACATAAGAGACATGGGTTTGATTCCTGGGTTGGGAAGATCCCCTGGAGGAGGGCATGGCAAAGAGTCACAAAGAGTCAGATGACTTAGCATGCGTGCATACATGTAAAGTAAATTTCTTATTTGTTTTTAAAACTGTAAGAAATAAAGAGAAACCTCAATGAAAGTAGTCAAGAGGCCCAAAGGGAAAGCTTTCATGTTCTTTGATGACAGCAGAGTGCGAGAGGAGGAAGACAGATCTTCTCTTACTCCTAGCAAGAACTCAGCCAATGAAAGATGATCACAATTCAGCAAATGAAGAGCCACCGCACTTCAGACTTAATTCTTCCAATCAATGCTTTGTTTTCTATAGGCCTCAGAACTTCTTTTCCCCTTATAGAAAGAGTTCTCTCCATTTCTGTGGGAGAATTGCACTTGGCTTGCCATAGTTGCAGACCTCAAATGTCAATTTTTTGTTGTTGACCCCAAGTAAACCCATTTTTACTGGAGAAATAACTGGCATTCTATTTATTTAGGGTCAATGAAACTGTCTTTGAACAATATGAAGATAAGTGAAAAAAAATTCATTCAAAGAATTTAAACTTTTAATATTTTACTTGAAACAGGTATTAAATAGAAAGCAAACACTATGACAAGTGTTAAGAGAGAAGCTAAATGAAAAGATAAACGTTCGTATTTTAGTACCTTTAAAAGTACTTTATGCCTGCTTTTTACAGAAGTCCCACTTTTTTCACTTTTCACAGGCATTTACAAAGTATATAGCCAGCCCTAAAACTCTGTCAAATATTGCTGAAAGGTCGTTGTGAGAAGAGAAGGGAGAATTGAAAGATGTGTCTTAACCCTGTGTATGACAGAGAAAGCCATACGTATTTTGATATGAAGGTATTTGTTCACCTCTGTGTGTCAAGTGCCTGTAACCATTTCAGCAAGAAGGGATATATGATATAATTTTGAGAGAATAAGCCAGTGAACGAATGAGTGAATGAATTTCTGTTTAAACAAAATAATCTGTGAATGTCATAAGAATGGTTAAAATCTCTATCAACAACTGCACAACTTTCTGCATTAGGTAGATATGAGAATAGTGTCTAGGGCTTAATTCCAGGAAAAGTTTCTTTTAAAATTTGAACTAGTCATAATTAATATTTACTTTGACAAAATATCTAAATGAATAAAAATTCATGGGAATTTTTTAATCTGCTATCCGTTATGTGAGAGCAGGATGGACAAAGAAATAACCAGCATCTTTAACTGCCACCCTGTTATTTGGACACCGGTGAATTCAGAATCACAGCTGAGACAAGCTTCGCTGGGGCACAGCTGCGGGAGCCTCAAACTAGTTGAAACTGGTTCTGTGCAGGTCTCAGACTACTAACAGTAATGATGCTGTGCTCGAAATGCCTGGGGGCTCTCACGTGGATCCAGGTGCGCTTCCCAGGACAGCTACTCTTCCCAAACCAAAGTTAGGACCAGTTCTTATTGTTCTTATTGTGATTGCAAGATGCCCTTCAGCAATAGTCATTAGGAAGATTTGAAGAAAAAGAGTTGGTTACTTCCAAACCCTGGAGCAAGGTCCTAGGTAGAGAGAGTGAGCAGAGGTCTGGGGTTCTGCTCTTATGGGGTCAAGGATGGAGGACGTGAGTTTCATGGGCTCACTACTGGCAAATAAGAAGGAATTTTAAGCACAGGAAGAGAGAATAAAGAAAAATAAAACAAGCAGCCCAAAAGGCCAGTAATCAAAGTAAATATGATTTCTAAAACAAAGGAGTCTCACTGCCTGGGGAGAGAGAAGGATGTCCTGGCTCTTTATCCACTTCTGTGGCTAGCAGTGTGTTTACAGGAGACAGCCTTCCTTCAAGTGGATGCCTTGCAATCAAAGCTTAAGTCAGGCAGTTGCATTGCAAGAAGAAAAGTCTGCCAAAGGCTCACACCACAGAATACTTAAAAGGAAGAATACTTAAATGGCAGTTTTGACAAAATGCTGCCAGCTGAGTGTGGACAAGCTTGAGAGTACAAAACTTGTGGGATCATGGTCATAGAAAGGCCACCTTTCTATGGGTTAGAATCGCAGGAATCCCCCCAGGTTTCTCACTATGAATATCAAAGAGCCTCTCACATTTCTGGCAGGGGAAGGGAAATAAATCATTGTGAAATACAAAAGCATGTCTGAAAACAAAGACCCACTCTCCTGGGCCAGGGAAGAGATTAGTGTATTATCTTAATTTGGGAGAGAACGTTACTTTAGTATTTTTGTCTCAGCTGAGATGGTTACCTTGCCTTAATGGAGAAACACTTGTGAAGGTCACTTTCCAGAGTCACGGGTCCACTGAAACACAGAGATCTACTCCTACGATTAGTGAGCACTTCCCTATCCCCTATGCCTGAACACCACACCAACAGAACTCCAACAGAGTAGGAGCAATTTATAGTGAAAACAGATGCAGGGTGCAGCCTGTCTCTGAGGATGAGTTTTTATGACCAAACAATAATCAGTATCAAGATTGCGAAGAAAAAAGAGCTTTATCTGAGGTCTTACAAATTGCCATCTGGGTTAAACCAAGAGTGTTTTGTCACTTTCACTGTACAATCATAAGGGATTTAATTTAGGTCATACTTGAATGGCCTAGTGGTTTTCCCTACATTCTTCAATTTAAGTGTGAATTTGGCAATAAGGAGTTCATGATTTGAGCCACAGTCACTTCCCGGTCTTGTTTTTGCTGATTGTATAGAGCTTCTCCATCTTTGGCTACAAAGAATATAATTAGTCTGATTTTGGTATTGACCATCTGGTGATGCCATGTGTAGAGTGATCTCTTATGTTGTTGGAAGAGGGTGTCTGCTATGATGAGTGCATTCTCTTGGCAAAACTCTGTTAGCCTTTGCCCTGCTTTATTTTGTACTCCAAGGCCAAACTTGCCTATATACTCTAGGTCTCTTGACTTCCTACTTTTGCATGCCAGTCCCCTATAATGAAAATGACATATTTTCTGGTGTTAGTTCCAGAAGGTCTTGTAGCTCTTCATAGAACCCTTCAACTTCAGCTTCTTCAGCATCAGTGGTTGGGGCATGAACTTGGATTACTGTGATATTGAATGGTTTGCCTGAGAAGTGAACCGAGTTCATTCATCATTCAACCAAGATCAAGGCATTTCTGAGACTGCACCCAAGTACTGCATTTTGGACTCTTCTGTTGACTATGAGGGCTACTCCATTTCTTCTAATGGATTCTTGCCCAAAGTAGTAGATATAATGGTCGTCTGAATTAAATTCACCCATTCCTGTCCATTTTAGTTCACTGATTCCTAAAATATCGATGTTCACTCTTGCCATCTCCTGCTTGACCACATCCAACTTATCTTGATTCATGGACCTAACATTCCAGGTTTCTATGCAACATTGCTTGCTACAGCACCAGACTTTACTGTCATCACCAGACACATCCACAGTTGGGCGTCTTTTCCACTTTGGCTCAGCCTCTTCATTCTTTCTGGAGCTATTTCTCTGTTCTTTCTCAGTAGCATATTGGACACCTACCAACATGGGAGGCTCATCTTTCATTGTTGTATCTTTTTGCCTTTTCATACTGTTTAAGGGGTTTGCAAGACAAGAATACTGAAATGGTTTGCCATTCCCTTTTACAGTAGACCATGTTTTGTGAGACCCTGACTAGCAGGGACATGCCCTTCAGCTCCTCCACAGAGTCAGAGGACATGTCCAGCACCCTGGTTGTCCCACTGCTTGTCTTCTTGAGTGTGTAAGCCTTCACTGGCTACTGGATATTGATCAATGGGCTGCCCAGGGGCCTGGGCAGAGACCCTGCTGGAGTTGTTAGCTGGAGCTGATTGAAATTGGAGGATGATCAAGAGCAGAGGGCTCCCCAGCTTCTCTGCTGCTGCTCAGAACCCTGTTAGGATGGGGGAACAACAGAAACAGTGACATACTTTATTTTCGTGGGCTCCAAAATCATTGCAGATAGTGACTGCAGCCATGAAATTAAAAGACACTTGCTCCTTAGAAGAAAAGCTATGACCAATCTAGACAGCATATTAAAAAGGAGAGACATGACTTTGCTGACAAAGGTCCATATAGTCAAAGCTATGATACTTCCAACAGTCATATATGGGTATGAGAGTTAGATCATAAAGAAGGCTGAACACCAAAGAATTTATACTTTTGAACTGTGGTGTTCGGGAAGACTCCTGAGAATCCCTTGGACTGACTGGAGATCCAACCAGTCAATCCTAATGGAAATCAATCCTAAATATTAATCGGAAAGACTGATGCTGAAACTGCAATACTTTGGCTACCTGATGAGAAGAACTGATGCATTGGAAAAGACCCTGATGCTGGGAAAGACTGAAGGCAATAGGAGAAGGGGGCGACAGAGGATGAGACAGTTGGATGGCATCACTGACTCAACAGAAGTAAGTCTGAACAACTCCAGGAGGTAGTGAAGGACAGGGAAGCCTGGCCTGGTGCAATCCATGGGGTCTCAAAGAGTTGGACATGACTGAGCAGCTGAACAGCGACAACTGACCAGTCAGGTGATACTTGTCCTAAGGGAATCATAGGTTATTTTAGGGTAAGGGTGCAGTACATGTGTCTTGAATTTCTAACAGATCTTCTGGAAGCCTTCACTAGGGCAGCTAGTGGTCAAGAAGTGAGAATCCATCCAGGCTGAGACATGAATAAGTCACACTTCCTCAGTGAACCCCCAGACTCTGGTTTAAACACCTCTTGAATCAAAATTGGCTTGGTTTTGATTTTCCTTCTAAAATAACCAGGTAAAAGTAAAGCACACAGTTAAGAAAGGAGACAAAGCAAAGAAACTAGAGGAATTTAAATCTTCCAATACCTAGAGCTATAGCAAATAATCAACACAGCCACCTTCACCACCTTCCCCAAAAATCTACACTAAAACATATTTTCAAACTACAGAAGAGCAAAGAGAAAATGTTCAAGAAGCCAGGGTGTAGGGAAGAAATACCTGACCCATACACAAACAAGAATGAGAATGACACTAGATTTTTCATTAAAACTCAAGGAAACAGAGAGCTGTAAAATATTAGCATGTTGGGGAAAAAACAAAACAACCTAGAATTCTATGTCCAGTGAAACTAAAAAAGAAAATATACATTCTCAGATTTTAAGAAAACACAAAAACAGACAAAAAATACATCTTCAGGAGACCAATCCTCCAAGATAGGTCAAAAAAGTTTCTTCAGAGAGAATGCAATTACAAAGATTAGAAACTTGTTCTACATAAAGAAGAACATCAGAGAAAGAATAAATAAAAGTGAATGATATCCATATCATAGAAGATGAAAGGGAGGAAGTGGGATTACAGGCACAACTTAGAAATGTTGTGGATTGGATTCCAGATCAGAACAATAAAGTAAGTAGCACAATAAAGTGAATCACACAATGTTTTGGTTTGCAGTAATTATAAAAGCCATAATCACACTACACTGTAGTCTATTAATGTGAAAAAACATTATATCTTAAAAAACAGGATACACAGTGCCCTCAAAGAGGAGAAAGAGGTCCTGAGCCCTCAAAGAGGAGAAAGGGGCCTGGGGTTCTCAAGGAGGAGAAAGGGACTTTTTTTTTTTTTTTTTATTGCTTTGTCTTAGTCACATAAGTTTTTCTTAAACTCTGAGAACCCTCTTACACTCTTGGTGGGAATGCAATCCAGAACAACCACTATGGAGAACAGTGGAGATTTCTTAAAAAACTGGAAATAGAACTGCCTTATGACCCAGCAATACCACTTCTGGGCATACACACTGAGGAAACCAGATCTGAAAGAGACACGTGTACCCCAATGTTCATCGCAGCACTGTTTATAATAGCCAGGACATGGAAGCAACCTAGATGCCCATCAGCAGATGAATGGATAAGAAAGCTGTGGTACATATACACCATGGAATATTACTCAGCCATTAAAAAGAATTCATTTGAATCATTTCTAGTGAGATGGATGAAACTGGAGCCCATTATACAGAGTGAAGAAAGCCAGAAAGATAAAGACCATTACAGTATACTAACATATATATATGGAATTTAGAAAGATGGTAATGATAACTCTATATGCAAAACAGAAAAAGAGACTCAGATGTACAGAACAGACTTTTGGACTCTGTGGGAGAAGGCGAGGGTGGGATGTTTCGAGAGAACAGCATGTATATCATCTAGGGTGAAACAGATCACCAGCCCAGGTGGGATGCATGAGACAAGTGCTCAGGCCTGGTGCACTGGGAAGACCCAGAGGAATCGGGTGGAGAGGGAGGTGGGAGGGGGGATCGGGATGGGGAATACATGTAACTCCATGGCTGATTCATGTCAATGTATGACAAAACCCACTGCAATGTTGTGAAGTAATTAGCCTCCAACTAATAAAAATAAATGAAAAGGAAAAAAAAAAGCTCTGAGCTGTTATGACAATAATCTTTAACACTAACTTTCTTTAAGCCTAGAGCTAATGATTACACAACAAAACAATTCATCTTGCTCAAGGGTATGCTTTTCCTTAAGCTCTGTACCAATGATTATATAACAACAAGGTATCTGGCTGGAGGACATGTTTCTCCTTAGTAATAAGAACATTCTGACTAATCTTGTTATCTTAAGACATCTGTTGTGGAAGTGGATCTGGTAAGAAATTTCTATTGTTAGTTCTTATCTTATTAATTTAAGATGTATGTTGTGGGGGTGGATCTGGTAAAATTATATAAAGAAAGTGAAGTCCCTCACTCCTGTCCAACTCTTTGAGACCCCATGGACTGTAGCCCACTAGGCTCCTCTGTCCATGGGATTTTACAAACAAGAATACTGGAGCGGTTTGCCATTTCCTTCTCCAGGAGATCTTCCTGACCCAGGGACTGAACCCAGGTCTTCCACATTGCAGGCAGACGCTTTACTGTCTGAGCCACCAGGAAGTCCTAAAAGAATATAATGCCTTGATAAGACCAGCAAGTGGGCATTCTTTCCCTTCTGATGTCTGTGTCAGACACTTTCTCTGTCCTTTTTCACTGTAGTAAAACTTCTGCCACATGAAGTTCTGAGTGTCTGAAGCCTCGTCCCTGGTCCTGAAGCTAAACCTTCTTCAGAGATCATGAAGCCAACATCATTCACCATAAGCTATCAATACCTTAATGTCAAAACATTATACTGCTAAAAGATGCCAACCATGTGAATCAGTAAATCATAATAATATTTTGTAAGAGTAACATTGTAAGCAGCTCTTTACAAAAACCATCCTCAGCAGGAAATCCCTGCTCCTGTCTCTTTAACAAAAGTGCATTGTAAGTAACTTTTAAACCAGGCACCCCCTTCTCTACTCATCTCCAGCTCAAACACATCTTTCAAATGTTTTAATCACACAATGCCTTGCCTAATGTCAAAGTAGAGATGAAGAATAAGTAATCAAAAAAAAAAAAAAAATGACCAGATCTCTTCTCCTTAAGTAATCTCCTGATCACACTGTGATCAGGATAACGTCTAGAGGAAGAGTTGCAAACTTTCACAGAAGCCTGCACCCCATGGGGGATGGTGGTGATGGTGCCCCCCATCTCAGTGATTAAATGATACAACTCTGTTTCTCTTGAAAAGTTTCATAGTTGAGTAGAATCTTGGGAACTGGTTTTAGGTAGGCGCTGAGTCCACCATCTCCCCAGATTGCCAACATTCTGATTAAAAGCAACTTTCTTCTCTATCATTTATGAGTATGTAACCGATCCTCTAAGCAGCAATCAGCAGGACCCTATATATTCAGGAACCAACATCACTGATCACAGATCACCATAACAAACATAATAATAATTTTGCACAGAAATGTGGCACAGAGACACAAAGTGAGTAAATGCGGCTGGAAAAATTGTGTCCATAGACTTGCTCAACACAGGGAGGCCAAGGAATTTCAGTTTAAAAAGCAAAAAAAAACCCGAAAACAAACACTGACGCCCAAGCCCAATTAAGCGAAGCACTTGTGTACTATGTTATGAGAGACTTAAACACATGTGAAGCTGTGTAGTGTTCATTCAAAGTGGACTTTAAAAGTGTATATTGGCAGCTCTAGGATGATGCGGAAAACACTTTCTTAAAAAATAGGTAATTTATATGCTGAGAGGAGATAAAATGGAATTTTATAACATTCGATTTGAAAACAGAAGACAAAAAGGGGAATAAAGTCAAATAAAGTAGAACATAGGTACAAATATTGTATTTATCCAATTATAACAAAATTGTGAATTACTCTAAGATACCAACTAAAGACAAATTGTCAAAATGCAATAAAAGAAAGGACTCAACTATATACTGTCAACAAAAACCCACCTTAAGAAAGATTCTGACATGTTACAGTAAAAATAAAGGGATAGAAAGATATGCCATCCCTAACTATAATAGAAAAAAAGTTGGAGTAACTATTAATTTCATATAAAACAGACTTCAGAATAGGACAATTATCAGGAATAAAGATGGGCACTACACAATAATAGATGAGTAAATTCTCCAAGGAGAGGTAACATTAAAAATATTTTTATTAAATATTTATATTAATATTTGTGTTAAAACTTCTATTAAATATATTTATTTTAATAAATTAAGAATAAAACAATATCTTTAGAATGCAATGCACACAGTGGTTAGTGGAAAATTGACATCACTAGATGTCTATGTTAGAATAAAAGAAAGATCTAGCATCAATAATCTAAGCTTGTACCTTGGCAGTTAGAAAAGGAAAGCAGTTCAAGACTAAAGCAAGTAGAAAATTAATAGAAAATCAAAATGAAAATAGAGAAAATTAATTGCATTAAAAACTTGTTCTTCAAAAATCTCAGTAAAATTATAAACCTCTACCAAACAACCCAATAAGAGAGAGAAGATCCTTATTACCACTATCAGAAATTTAAAAAGGAGCATCAACACTGACTCCATAGATATAGGAAGTAAAAAGACTTACAATGGAAACTCTACGCTTAAATTTGATAATTTAAATGAAACAAAACTGTTTCTTTAAAGACACAAGTTACCAAATTTTACACAAAGAGAAAGCAATAATCTGCACAGACCCATAATTAAAGAAATTAAATCAATATTTATAATGTTCCAAAAAGAAAGCATCAGGTCCAAATAGTTTACTGGTGAATTCTAACATTTAAGAAAGAAAATTACCAATTTTTCACAATCTTTTCAGATATTAAAACAGAGAGCAAACTTCTTAACCTATTCCCTGATGACAATCATTACCCTAACACCAACACCAGATAAAGACATTAGAAAGGGAAAATTGCAGACCAGTATTTCTCATGAATACAGATGCAGAATTTCTCAAAAAGTATTAGCAAGTAATATCCAACAATGTATAAGAAGTTACACATAACAACACATAAATGATATGTATTCTAGATATGCCAGCCTGGTCCACATTTTTCAGTCAATGTTTGTAATCCACTAAATCAAGGAGCCAAAGAGGAAAAGTCACAGTCATACCAATAGATGCAGAAAAGCATTAATAAAACCCAAAACCAAGTTATTATAAAAATTAAGCAAACTATAAATGATAGAAAACTACCACAATATGATGAAAAAAGACATAAAAATTCAACAGGTAGTATCAGATTTATTGACGAGAAACAATGCCTTTAAATGTATACACAGAGCTGATTCACTTTGTTGTACAGCAGAAACTGACAATATCATAAAGGAATTATATTTCAAAAATAAAATTTTTAAAATAAAATAATAAAATTTTAAGATCATTTTCATCATAGGGGACTGGAATGCAAAAAGTAGGAAGTCAAGAGATAGTTGGAGTAACAGGCAATTTTGGCCCTGGAGTACAAAATGAAGCAGGGCAAAGGCTAACAGTTTTGTCAAGAGAATACACTAGTCATAGCAAACACCCTCTTTCATCAACACAAAAGAAGACTCTACACATGGACATCACCAGACGTCCAGTACAGAAATCAGACTGATTATATTCTTTTCGGCCAAAGATGGAGAAGATCTATACAGTCAGCAAAAACAAGACAAGGAGCTGACTGTGGCTCAGACAATGAAATCCTTATCGAAAAATTCAGACTTAAATTGAAGAAAGTAGGGAAAACCACTAGACCATTCAGGTTTGACCTAAATCAAATCCCTTATGACTATACAGTGGACGTGACAAATAGATTCAAGGGATTAGATCTGATAGAGTGCTTGAAGAACTATGGAAAGAGGTTCATGACATTGTACAGGAGGCAGGGATCAAGACCACCCCCCAGAAAAAGAAATGCAAAAAGGCAAAAAAGTTGTCTGAGGAGGCCTTACAAATAGCTGAGAAAAGAAGAGAAGCTAAAGGCAAAGGAGAAATGGAAAGATATACCCATCTGTTTGCAGAGTTCCAAAGAATAGCAAGGAAAGATAAGAAAGCAGTGATCAATGCAAAGTAATAGAGGAAAACAATAGAATGAGACAGACTAGAGATCTCTTCAAGAAAATTAGAGACAGCAAGGAAATATTTCATGCAAAGATGGGCACAATAAAGAACAAAAATGATATGGACCTAACCAAAGCAGAAAATATTAAGAAGAGGTGGCAAGAATACACAAAAGAACTATACAAAAAAGATTCACGACCCAGATGACCATGATGGTACAATCACTCACCCAGAGCCAGACATCCTGGAAGATGAAGTCAAATGGGCCTTAGGGAGCATCACTATGAACAAAGCTAGTGGAGGTGACGGAATTCCAGTTGAGCTATTTCAAGTCCTAAAAGATGATGCTGTGAAAGTGCTGCACTCAATATGCCAGCAAATTTGGTAAACTCAGCAGTGGCCACAGGACTGGAAAAGGTCAGTTTTCATTCCAATCCCAAAGAAAGGCAATGCCAAAGAATGTCCAACTACTGCATAGTTGCACTCATCTCACATCCTAGCAAAGTAATGCTCAAAATTCTCCAAGCCAGGCTTCAACAGTATATGAACTGTGAACTTCCAAATGTTCAAGCTGGACTTAGAAAAGGCAGAGGAACCACAGATCAAATAGCCAACATCTGTTGGATCATAGAAAAAGCAAGAGAATTCCAGAAAGACACTTACCCCTGCTTTACTGTTTATGCCAAAGCCTTTGACTGTGTAGGTCACAAAAAACTGCGGAAAATTCTTCAACAGATGGGAATATCAGACCACCTTACCTGCATCCTGATAAATCTGTATGTGGCTCAAGAAGCAACAGTTAGAACTGGACATGGAACGAGACTAATTCTAAAATGGGAAAGGAATATGTCAAGGCTATATATTGTCACTGTGCTTATTTAACTTATATGCAGAGTACATCATGAGAAATGCTGGACTAGATGAAGCACAAGTTGGAATCAAGACTGCCAGGAGAAATATCAATAACTTCAGATACGCAGATGACACCACCTGCAAAAAGTGAAGAAGAACTAAACAGCCTCTTGATGAAAGTGAAAGAGGAGGGTGAAAAAGTTGGCTTAAAACTCAACATTCAGAAAACCAAGATCATGGCATCCAGTCCCTTCACTTCATGGCAAATAGATAGGGAAACAATATAAACAGTGACAAACTTTATTTTCTTGGACTCCAAAATCACTACAGATGGTGACTGCAGCCATGAATTAAAAGACAGTTGCTCCTTGGAAGAAAAGCTATGAGAAACTAGACAGCATATTAAAAAGCAGAGACATGACTTTGCTGACAAAGGTCCATCTAGTCAAAGTTATGGTTTTTCCAGTAGTCATGTATGGATGTGAGAGTTGGACTACCGACAAGGCTGAGCACTGAAGAATTGTTTTTGATCAAACCAGTCAATCCTAAAGGAAATCAATCCTAAATACTCATTAGAAGGACTGATGCTGAAGCTCCAATACTTTGGCCACCTGATGCGAAGAGCCAACTTATTAGAAAAGACCCTGATGCTGGGAAAGATTGAAGGCAGGAGGAGAAAGGGATGACAGAGCATGAGATGGGTGGGTGGTATCACTATCTCAGCGGACCATGAGTTTGAGCAAGCTCCAGGAGATGGTGATGGATAACGAAGCCTGGCATGCTGTAGTCCATGGAGTCACAGAGTCAAACACAACTGAGCAACTGAATTGAACTGAACATTCATGGGACCTTTGAATAGAAAAATGATCATTACATAACAATTAAGGAAATCTGATTAAACTATGGGGCTTCTCTGGTAATTCAGACAATAAAGATTCTGCCTGCAATGCAGGAGACCGGGGTTTGATCCCTGGGTTTGGAAGATCCCCTACAGAAAAGAATGGCACCCACTCCAATATTCTTGTCTGGAGAACTCCATGGATAGGGATGGTTAATAATGTAGCAATCATATTACTAATATTAATTTTGAGAAATGCATCATAATAGTGTAAATAATAGGAAAAACTTGGCATGGGGACTATATGAACTACTATACTTGCAATTTTCCTGTAAATCTCAAACTGTTATAAAATAACAGCAGGAAAAGTAGTTTATGAAGAAAAGACATACAATCTAGTAAACTGAACTAACACAAAAATTTTCTTAGGTTATCTTAGTAGCTTCCTAAAGAAGCCTATTAAATGTATCAGACTCTTGAAGACAGTGGATAATTGGGTTATTTTTAGGGGATGATTGTTAAGGCAATGAATACACACTTTCACACCGATTTCAGTGTCAGACACACACAGACTGAAGTTATGTGGGAAAATGAGTAATGGCTGCAAAATCTGTGCAACTTTGATATTCCAGCCAGGATTCTTAGTTGCAAACGGTAGAATCCACTATGAACTCTGTAGGCAGAAACTCTGTCAGACAATACCAGGCAGCTCTCAAAATCTTCAGTGAGATGAGGAAACCTAGTTAGAAGCTATGGACCCAGAAATAATATGCAGCTGCATTTTGAGATTATGATACCAAGAGAGAGCATCCCCAGCTTGAGACTAAACTCCAAGGCCTCCAACACTGCTGCTCTTTAAGAATCTCCAACTCGTATGTTTCCAAAGATAGACTTCAGGCTCATCATCTTCCCCACACAGCCCCTCTAAACAAAATCTCACAATGGTTTATCTGCTTGGAGAAGCAAGATCATTCCTAGTGGCAAGAAAGGATGAACGAAGGAAGTCTGACTTCTGCCTTGGAAGGGAAATCTCATAAATTGAAGATTTATTCAAAATCTTGAAGAGTGTTTATAAGATAATAAACAATCATAAATGTGGCCTATGTCTACTATATTTGTTTAGTTACCTCATTTTAGATACATTGATTTCACTTGATAATGCAGTTTTGTAAAATAACATCAGCTTAACATCATGGCTAGAATATATTACTCAAAATGTAAACATTATCATTGGTCTGTAAAACTTATATTTGTAAAAGCTTTAAACATTTATTGTATAAAGTACTGTAAGCCAATTCCTGCCACCACATGCTTATAAAAAATCAAACTATGTAACTGGTATTCTTATTCCAAGTATAACTGAACATGCCTGGAACCTTACTAATAGGAATAAAAATCACTGGTCAGAGGATACAACTACTTGTTCAAATAACAGAATGCCAATAATAGATTTTAATGTTATGAAGTTAAGTTTTTACAACAATTTCTGTGGGACTAGATATTATGAAGCCTGTCTGGAGAAACTGAGCATATTTATCAACATACTAACACCCAGTTTTCATTCAAGAAAAGGCTAAATACTAGATTTCAACTTGTGGTCAATAGATAAACTCTCACTTTGAGGCCAACTAGCAGTTTTCCTTAGGCAGATCCTTTTGCTGTAACTCATGGCATTTCCTGAAATTTCTACAATCAACAATAGAAATTCTAAAATTTGAAAATGGAAAGTAACAGAAAACAGAGTCTCCCTTCCCCCAATTATTATTCAAATTATTGTTTGCTTTTCATCTCTAATGTACAGTTCATAGGCTTAAAAGAAAATCTTTGGAACTGTCAGTGACTATTTAAAGTAAGTAGCTTCCTAAATAAATGCCTTGTCAGTTTGTATTAGAATGGTTGCCTGATTAAAAAAGGAGAGAC